>NW_025859335.1:0-1002 GCF_002878395.1 Capsicum annuum
CATTTGGGTGGACAAACGGGCGAAAGGGCGCGAACGGGGCATTTTTGTGCCAAATTAGTGTGCTATTGTCCATGGTTTCGGGGGTGAGCCTGGGGTCCGAGCGTGCTGTGAGCTGTAAATTGACCGGAGCATGCTAGGGTGGTTGGGGATCATCCCAATGTGGTCTGTCAAAATTTTTAGGGCCATTTTGGTAGACAAACGGTTGTAATGGAGCAAATGGGGTATTTTAGAGCAAAATTGGTGTGCTATAGCCCACGGTTTTAGGGGTGGGCTTAGGGTCCGAGCGTTCTCGGTGGGGCAAAATTTGACCGTCACTTTCTAGAGAGGTTGGGGATCCCCCAGTATGGTCCTTTTAAATTTTTGTGGTCTTTTGGTTGGACAAACGAGCAAAACGGCAAGAACGGGGCATTTTCGGGCTAAATTAGAGTGCTATAGCCCATGGTTTTGGGGTGGGCCTGGGGTCCAGGCGAACTATGGGCTGAAAATCAATCGGGTCATGCCTACAAGGTTGAAGATCATCCCATATGGTCCGTTTAATTTTCTATGGCCATTTGGATGGATAAACGAGCGAAATGGCACAAACGGGGCATTTTCGAACCAAATCTGTGTGCTATAGCCAACATTTTTAGGGGTGCACCCAGGGTTCGAGCATGCTGAGGGTCAAAAATTGATTAGGATTTTTCCAGGGTTATTGGGGATCATCTCAGTCTGGTCCGTTTAATTTTTTGTTCCCCTTAGGGTGGACAAACAGGTGAAACAATGGGAATGGGGTATTTTTGATCCAAATCGGTGTGCTATAGCCCTCATTTTTGGGGGTGAGCCCATGGTCCGGGCGTAGTGTGGGCGAAAAATCAATCAGGGTATGCCAGGCAGGTTGGGGATCATCCCGATATGGTCCGTTTAATTTTTCGTGACCATTTGGGTAGGCAAATAGGCAAAACAATACGAAGGGGGAAATTATGGGCAAAATCGGTGTGCTATAGCCCATAGTGTTGGGGGTGG
>NW_025859336.1:0-2915 GCF_002878395.1 Capsicum annuum
ATGAGATCAATTTAAAAATGGTTCATAAATATGTCACATAGTAAAAGTCACATTGGCGTGGTTAAAAGACTCTATAAAACCATCTGAACTATATGACATACTCTTTATTTTACTTCTACGCTAGGTGGTATACCCTACAATTCTGTAATTCCATGGGCTACATGGAATCTGCCCTTAACTCGGCAACCAAGCCCCCAACCCAAGTTTGCCGCAAGGGACGGAGTCTCCGAATCTCTACTACGCCACAGGAACATCGCCGTCATACAAAAGTAACATGCCCATATTGACAAAACTCGGTTTTAGGATATGAGTCGATTGACTCGTGCCCTATTTGGGTAACCACCTAACCCTCTTTAATCCTATTTTTAATTCTTTACAACATGCAAACTTTGAAAATCAAACTCTAACGACGCTAGTTCTATGATGGCATATATTTACATGGTATCGTCATACTATTGACTTACAAGTCATATTCTCAAAGCCATTTATAGCAAATTATGTCTCTATTCTCAAATCATGGAATTCAGGACCACCATATCAACAATTCTTTTAAAGAAACTCATTCTTTAAAACTCATGTAAAACCATGCAAGCAATTCTCTTTATCAATGATTCAATAAACAAATGTGGTCATGTCAAAATTCTTAATTTCATGCAATTCTTTCTCTTTAACACAAAACATAGATATCTCAAGAAACACCCTCTCATCATCTCTAAATCATGTTCAACTACTATGACATTGAGAAAACTACATCGTAAAATATGCATTTCAACTCTTTTCCGACAAAATCATAAACTTTAATTCAATACACGAGAGGGAATTCATATTTGTGCTCTTAAAAAATCTCAAATCTCAATTTTCACACATATACATATACATGTAAATCAATTTAGGGGAAAAGACCACAAGGCCAAAGCAATAGTAACATAGAAACATTCGGAATACATAATTTAAGTATAGATTCCAAAACCCCTTTAAAATTCATGCTTAATAATCTTTAAATCATGCTCTAATGTTTACAAGCCCATGTAGTTATTAGGATAAACCCCACGTACCTTTGACTATAAGAGTTGAAAGATGGAACCTATATCTTGATAGATGGAACCCGGATCTTGACCCTTTTCTTGAAGTCTTGAACTTAAGATCTTGATTCTTGATCTTGAGGGAAAGGATTTAGGGTTTTAATTTTAGACGAAAAATTGAATTATGGAGTGTATTCCGCTTTTGGGGTGGGAATCTTATGTTATGGACAGACCTTGGGTGAGGTAAAGGTCCAAATTCCCCTTAAAAATGCGAAAACAGAACCTAAAAATTAGGTGCGTGCGACGGAGCGTACGTCCCACACTAATTGCGCGCAACTACTGCCTCTCTCACAAAAATGGCAATAACTTTTTGCTCGGGTATCGGATTTTGGCAAAATTGGTATAGTTGAAAAGCTACTTCGAAGACCTTTCATTGAAATATAGTAGCCCTCTAATTCGATATATACAAGAAGTTAATGTCGATGCAATTTGAACAAAGTTTAAACGTCTACTGAAAATTAATCGCTAGAAATGTTTTCAACTCGTCATAGAGTTAGGGGATTTTTTTGACCTCAATTCATTTTGAAAGGTATTCCCACACTATAGGATTGATAACTACGCATATATTAAAAAGTAATTATCTAGTTTGGATCTATACGTGTAGGAACGACAGTCTAGATTCTAGCCCAAAAGTACGGGGTGTTACATTTCCCCTAATGATGGGTAGGGATCTTTTAAAGCTCTAAGAGTGTAGAATAAAGAATGTAACATTGATTGGAACCTTTTTCCTCAACAAAAATATGCAAAGGCATCACACGATCTTCATGATAACCCTTAGGGAAACGAGTAAGCACGAAACCTGAGACAACGAAACTTGACATCGACATGATTTTGGCATGTGTTTTATGGCACATGAACAAAACATTGCAAAACATAAGTGTTTATATGAGTCCTCGGCCTGATTAAGATCGGTACAAGACATGAGATAAGCTTCTCACGGAACACAGGAGTATTAGCATTCTCCATCTTACAAAATACAGCGAAAAGACTTAAACTTAGCAACTCTTCTTATTTATACTCCGACATTAATCGACATACTTCATCATTCCCAACTTACAATTCTCCCATAACGCATCTAACCATAAGATTGTATCCCTCCGTATAATACTTCTATGTTCAAGCCTAAATCAAAGGAAAGAGGGGCTAACTTAAACTATGGGGCCCTACATCGTAATCACATTAAGAAACCACCTCACCTCATCACTGTAATCCAACAATCCCAAGTCTTAATTCAAAGAATACTAACCACGTGGCACATAGGTTTGTGTTTTCATCATTCATAACATTCAAGCCTAATCATTACTGCAACAACTACATGGATCTCCCTACTAAGACCAGAATTTCAATCACAGTCAAAACTATTTTCGCCACATTTCACCTTTGTGGCTATTTCACACAATAAAAGTTCATCTCCTTCTTTTCCTTTCAGCTATAACCTAAGCTTGACAACCACATCAAAATCCTCACCTTCAAGAACATCTACTCCCCCACCTAACACACTTCTACGCTTCCATAATAGCCATCATACTAGCATACAGGGGGAAACTAAGTAATCAACCTACAATATGCAGTCTCATGAGCATACACTTCCTCGCTTCTTAGCACATAAAACTCTACTCTACACTACTTAACCTTCTAACATATGATCGTCAATCGTATAATTCATATCATAAAATCTTACCTAACGTCATATAACTGGGGGAAACTTATTCTTATATACTTATGCCCTTATCCACTTAATGACTCACCCACAAGTCATCATTTTAACACTCGTTCTCATATAAACATATTCCTCACAATTACCACTTAAACCTTTCATCAATTATCAACCTA
>NW_025859337.1:0-5229 GCF_002878395.1 Capsicum annuum
GTCGGTTTTTGTGGTCGGTTTTTCGCTTTTATTTAGTAGTGAAAAGGGCATTGGTCGTGTACCTGTCGTACGCCAAAGCATTTGGTGAAACTCTATCAGGCCCTTAAGAAAATAGATAACAATGTAGAGACAAACTTTATCTCTAAAGATAATGTTGAGCCCATGAATTTAGATGTCTCGAATTTCCGTACAGTCCCAGAAGGACATTTGTCGGTGATGAATATGAAATATTCGGATTGTTTTACTTTCCTGTTAATTGTGTCTCACTAGTCTTGTAATTAAATAAAGTTTATGTAATACGTTATGTGCTAGTAAAATATTTACTTTGTTTATATTTTTATCTCGAAGAAAATATGGATACTCCTCAAGTTTTATGTGGATCAATAATCAATCGTGACGATATTTGTGTAATTGATAGCGGAACAACGCACAGAATATTTAAAGATGAGCAATACTTTTCCCACTTAGTATAAAAGCAAATGTCACAACAATCTCTGGCAATTCAAAATTAATTGAAGGCTCCGGAAGAACTACTATATTTCTTCTTAAGGGGACAAAATTAGTTATAGAAGATGCACCGTTCTCTTCTAAATCCTCAAAAAACTTATTGAGTTTCAAAGATATCCACCAAAATGGATATCATATTGAGACAATAAATGAAATGAATGCTGAAGATCTTGACATTGCCAAGAATATCTCAGGCCAAAAGCTAGTGTTGGAGAAACTACCAACTTTGTGTTTCGGTTTATACTTGTAGAAATTAGTACAGTTGAAGTACGATCTATTGTAAATCAGAAGTTTACTGATCTAAATATGTTTGTGCTTTGGCATGATCGAATAGGCCATCCTGGCTTAATAATGATAAGACGAATCATTGAAAATTCAAAGGTACAACCATTGAAGAACCTGAAGATTCTTACAAGTGATGAATTTTCCTGTCCTGCTTGTTATCAAGGCAAACTGAAAATTAAACCATCGCCACTTAAAGTTAGCGTAGAATCCCCTCTCTTTCTAGAACATATACATGGGGATATATGTGGACCTATTCACCCGCCTAGTGGGTCATTTAGATATTTTATGGTCCTAATAGATGCATCTTCAAGATGGTCTCATGTGTGTCTCTTATTATCTCGTAACCTGGCGTTTGCGAAATTATTGATACAAATAATAAGATTAAGGGTGTTATTCCCAGATTATCCCCTTAAGGCTATCCATCTCGATAATGCTGGAGAATTTACATCCCAAGCTTTTGATGATTATTGTATGTCAGTTGGGATAAGAGTTGAATATTCAGTCGCTCATGTTCATACTCGAAATAGCCTTGTAGAGTCATTTATTAAGCGCCTACAATTGATAGCAAGACCACTACTTATAAAAACAAAACTGTCTACTATTGTTTGGGGTTATGTTATTTTACATGCAACATCACTTGTTTATCTCAGACCAACTCATTATAATGAGTACTCCCTGTTATAATTGGTCCTTGGTCATAAGCCAAATATTGCTCATCTACAAATTTTTGAATGTGTTGTATATATGGCAGTTGCACTACTACAACGCACTAAGATGGGCACCCGGAGAAGGTTAGGAATATATGTTGGGTTTGAGTCACCCTCTATAATTCGCTACCTTGAATCATTAATGGGAGACTTGTTTACTACTCGATTTGTAGATTGCCGATTTGAAGAAACAAACTTTACATAATTAGAGAGAGAGAAACATGAACTTAAAAGAGAAATTACGTGAAAAGTTTCATCATTATCTCATTTTGACCCACGCACCCCCACATATGAAAATGAGGTCCAGAGGATCATTAACTTACAGAAACTAGCAAATCAAATGCTAGACGTATTTACTAATAATTAAGTCACATATTCCTGCAACGAATATGCCTGTTTGAATTAAAGTCCCAAAAGGACCATCTACTAATGTCATAGCTTTTAAATCCCAAGCACGCCTAAAGTGTGGTAGGTCATTGGGCTCAAAGGATAATACTATAAAAGATTTTTCTGAAGAGACTCAAAATCTAATTAATCTCGATATTCCTGAAGAAATCAGTGAACCCGAGACTCAAGTGAATGAAGAACTTTCATTAAGTCCTACTAGTGATGAGGTAAATTCAGATCAATAAAAAATTACGGTGGATAATGTTTTTGCTTATAATGTTGCATTAAGTATTATACAAGGCAATGATGAACTTAAACCTCTATCTGTCGAAGAATGTCGACAAAGAAAAGATTGGCCAAAATTACAAGAGGCGATTCAATCAGAATTGAACTCACTTGCTAAATGGAGGATTTTTGGACCTATAGTCCAAATACTAGACAGTGTAAAACCAGTCGGCTATAAATGAATCTTTGTACGTAAAATAAATGAGAGAAATAAAACTATAAGATACAAGGCACGTCTTATTGCACAAGGGTTCTCTCAAACATCCGGTATCGACTATGAAGAAATATATTCACCCGTTATGGATGCAATAACATTTCAATACCTCATCGGTCTAGCTGTGCATGAAAATCTTGATATTCGTCTAATGGATGTCGTTACAACTTATCTTTATGGCTCACTTGATAATGATATTTACATGAGAATCCCAGAAGAATTAAAGATGCCTGAAGTATATAGTTCAAAGTCTCAGAAATTACTTTTTTATCAGATTACAAAGATTGTTATACGATCTAAAACAATCAGGATGTATGTGATTTAATCACCTTGTGAGTACTTGATAAACGAATGTTACATAAATCATGTCATTTGTCCTTGTATTTTCATTAAGAAAACAACATCAGAGTTTGTTATACTCACTATTTATGTGGATAACATAAATCTCAATGGAACTCCAGAAGAGGTCCAAAGGGCAACTGAATATCTAAAGAACGAATTTGAGATGAAAGATCTTGGAAAGACAAAACTTTGTCTTGGTCTGCAAATTGAGCATTTAGCAGACGGAGTCTTCATCCACCAAATTTCCTATACCAAGAAGGTTTTTAAAATGCTTTTACATAGACAAAACATATCTATTAAGTACTCTAATGGTTATTCGATCACTTGAGGTGAATAAAGATCCGTTCCAACCTCTAGAAGAGTGTGAAGATATTTTCGGTCCCGAAGTACCATCTCTCAGTGCCATCGGTGCACTTATGTATCTTGCTAACGCTACAAGGGTGGCATTAAGAAAATAACATCATGGTTTGTTATACTTGTTGTCACGACTCAAACAAGGGCCTGGCCGTAACAGACATCCCGAACGATGAAGGCCCGAAACGTCCTTCTCTATCTGGTAATCATGCACAACATTCATATAATAAAAAAAAGATACGAAAACATAATCAGCTATGGAAACATGGTCAATTATGAATTCAACATAAGTATGGAAACTATAAATCAACTATATCTAAATAACATCTGACTCAATCTGCGAAATCTCTACTACATGAAAATCTGACAACTGTCTGAAATTGGGATAAGGCCCCCAGTAGACCAAAACTGAAATAAGTGACATAAGCTAAAAAGACAGGCCTTTTGGAATAGAGAAGGCTCACCACTGCACAATCTGATTAGCTGTCTGAATTATTTACTGCTTATCTGGACCCCTAGACTGAGTCTCAGAACCTAAGAGGTAGGGGGAGGGGGGGTCAATACAGATGTACTGGTACGCAGAGGATATCCAAAATAATTATTTACTATTCAACATATATGAGAGCAATTTAAAATAGTTCATAAGTATATCATATAGTAAGAATTCACATGGGTATTTTAAAGACTGTAAAAATTATCTCAACTCTGAGAAATCTGTGTTACTTCTGTGCTAGGTGGTATACCCTACAACTCTGAAAAATTCCATGGGCTATATGAAAACTGCCATTAACTCAACAGCAAAGCCCCCAACCCAAGTGTGCCACAAGGGTCGGAGTCTCTAAATCTACTACGCCACACGGCCGTCGCCAACGTACAATAATAATATACTCGTATCGGTAAATACAATTTCAGGTTAAGAGTTGCTTAAACTCGCGCCTTCTTCGGGTAACTACCTAACCCTCTTTTTAAAACTCTATCAAAACATACAGTCTTTGAAAACATGCTCTGAAAACATAATCTGTTATGTCATAAATACATATGGTATCGTCAAACCATTGACTTGCAAGTCACATCTCTGAGCCATTATTATTCTATCGTAAATCTCTGTTTTCAAAACACAAGTTTGGGACCACCATTTCAGTAATTCAATTTAAAGAAACTCTTTCTCATACCTCACATAAACACATGCAAGGAACTCATCTTTGTCAAGCATTTCAGTAGTACAGTACAAGGTGGTCACGTCAAAGTTCTCAATTCACATGCAATTCTTTCTCTTAAACACAAGAACACATTTATATCAAGAAACAACCTCTCAACAATTTCAAATCATGCTCAAATGCTAAAATATTGTGAAAATATCTTTCAAATCACAAAACCATTAATCTTTAATTCAATACACGAGAGAGAGTTCATAATTTATGCTCTCAACGATCTTAAATCTCAAATTGCATACATATACGTATACATGTAAATCAATTTAGTGGATAGGACCACAAGGTCAAAACAATAGAAATATTAAAACATTCGGAATACGTAATTTAGAACATAGTTTCCAAAATCCCTTTGAAATTCATGCATAAAAATCTAAAAATCATACTCTAATGGTTTTAAGACCATGTAGTTTCTTTTTAGGATAAACCCCACGTACCTCTATCTAGAAATTTAAAGGATGTTTCTTGATGCCCACGGCTTGGAGATTCCAAATCTTCAATTTATTTTGAAAACCCACGTTTAAATCTTGATTTATTTGAATTATCAATATGAAATCCTAGAGAGTGTTCTTGAATATTTTTGGTGAATGTATGAGTAATATGGTCAATTGGGGTTGAAATCTCCTATTTGGACTGATAAGGGTGTGGGAAAATACCCAATATACCCTTAATGAGACCGGTATTAAAATATAACTAGGAGCCCGATTTCATGGGCCACCGCTATGCGCCACTATTGCGGAGGCTCACTGTAAATTAACGAATAGGAATTCGGCCCACTCTCGATGCGCCACCATCGCGGAGTCCCACTGGAAATTGACCATCGTCATTTACACCCTCTCTGCAATGCGCCAAGGACAAGAATGACGATGTTTTACGACTGGAATTCCACCGGGAAAAAGAATATAAATCATTCTAGAATCCAATGCTTGATATTTTA
>NW_025859338.1:0-1256 GCF_002878395.1 Capsicum annuum
ATTCAACATATATGAGAGCAATCTAAAACAGTTCATAAGCATATCATATAGTAAGAAATCACATGGGCATTTTAAACGACTCTGTGAAAACATCTGAAATTTGTGGCACTCTTTGTATTACTTCTGCGCTAGGTGGTATACCCTACAACTCTGTTATCCCACTGGCTATATGGGATCTGCCATTAACTCGGCAGCCAAGCCCCCAACCCAAGTTTGCCGAAAGGGTCGGAGTCTCTGCTCTGTACGCCACAGGGCACTAGGCCAGCATAAAAATCTCTCATGGGAAAATAATGTACCCGTATTGGCAAAATATGGTTTCTGGCTACTAGTTACTTGAGCTCAAGCCTTCTTCGAATAACCACCTAATCCTCTTTAAGCCCATTTTTAACTCTTTCAAAACATGCATTCTTTGAGAACAACATCTGAAATCATACTCTGAAAACATACTTTGTTATGGCATACATACTTGTGGTATCGTCATACCACTGACTTTCAAGTCACATCTCTGAGCCATTTTAGCATATAAAAACCTCTGTTTTCAAAACATATGTTTAGGACCACCATATCAGCAAATCATTTCAAAGAACTCATTCTTTTAATTCATGTAATCATATGCAGGAAACTCTCTTCTTTCAACATTTCAAATATACAAGGTGGTCATGCCAAAAACAATAATCATATGCAAATTCTTTCTCTTTAACGCAAAAACAAAATCATATTAAAAGGGCTCCCTCTCATCATTATGAAAATCGTGTTAAATTCTTGAATATTGAAAAGATCACTTTCAAAAAATTGCGCATGCTTCTCAAATCATTCTCAACAAGTTCATAAACTCTAAATCATCAAAGAGAGGGATTTCAATAGCAGTGCTCTCAATCAAATCTTCAATATCGTACATATACATATAGGTGTAAATCAATTTAAGGGGAAGGCCTAAAGGCCAAAACAATATCATTATCAAAACATCTATAATGCGGAATTTAAAACATAAGTTCTAAAACCCCTTTAAAATTCATGTTTGATAATCTTTAAATCATGTTCTGGAGTTTACAAGCCCATGTAGTTTTTAGGATAAACCCCACATACCTTAAATTAGAAGCTTTTGAATGAACTCTAACCTTTGGGATGCTATACGTACGATTGATGGGTGCGTCTTGTAGCCCTTGCATTAGGGATTCTGAATCTTCAAGAATTAAGGAAAACCTACGGTTAATTCTTGAGATATTTGGGTTTTTAGTTTGAAACCCTAGAGAGTG
>NW_025859339.1:0-4156 GCF_002878395.1 Capsicum annuum
ATTTTCACTTGTTAAGTCAGCTTTTCGATGATGTCTAAAGGGGAAAGAGTAGGCCATGTAATGCTTATAACTCAATTGGACTAACCTGTATTTCATTCAGCTTCTCTTAAATTTCTTAGTAAGTCTATGTCAGGTGGTGTTATGCTGCTATGTTTGTCATCATCAAAAAGGGGGGAATTGTTATGGCATATGGAGTTTTGATGATAGACATGATAATGAAATATATTGTAAAAGTTGGTCCATCTAAGTGAACAAAGCTAAGCTACAGACAAGGCATTGATAAGATGTCTCTACGTACAAACAGAAATAGATAATATCTATCACATCAGAAGTTGAGTGGAATGAGAAGTCCTGCAAAAGAGTCCTATTCAAGATGAAGAGAAATATGAAATAGTGCAGAAGTTGGGTTGATCAAGGAGTCCGGCAATAAGAGAAGAAAGGGTCCTATTAAATCTAAGAGAGAAAGAGGCGGCAGCAATAACTAGAAGAGTCGCTTGATAAGAATCCTATTGGAAAGAGAAGTAGACATCAAAAAGGACTTTACCAGAGGAGGGCTTAAATACAACAAAAGACATTAAAAGGCTGGCGCTTAAGCACTGAAAGGAGATCAACAATCAGCATATTAGTTCACATACTTGAAGAAGAACCTGGTCTCTTACTTAGTAAGTAGTAGACTGTCTATAGTAGGTAGGTTATTTGAGTTGTAATGAGTCATTATTCTAGTCTCAGTGATCTATAAACTGAGTTAGGAATTGTGTCTTTAATTTGGGGAACTCGAAGACTTGGGAACACTTATCTTGGAAAGATTTGTGTTTTTGTAGTGATAGGAGTTGGAAGTTTTAATTCTTAGTTTACAAGAAATCTTGTAATTCTGTTGATTGTTGAGGCTCAAGTATTATAGTAAAGTTGGGGTTAAATCCTGTAGAGGTACAGGTCGTGATTTTTTACACCTTTCTTGAGCCGAGTATTTTCCACATAAAAATACTGTGTTTAGTATTTACTTCTGTGAACCACGTTTACTTACTTGTTCCATAGATAGGCAATTAGTAAGGCTTGTACTCTAATAGAAACTCGCTCTATTAAATCTCTAAATCATGCTCAAAATACTATGATATTTGATTAAACTATTTTCAAGCCATGAATAATGCATTTCAATCAATCACCATAAGATCATAAACATAAGGTTATCACAAGAGAGGGATTTGCATTATTTGTTCTCTCAAACAAATCTTTAATTTCAAATTTCATACATATACTTATATGTGTAAATCAATTTAAGGGGAAAAGGCCTAAAGGCCAAAACAACAATATCATTAAACATGCATAAAGCATAATAAAATCATGGATCTTAAAACCCCTTTAACGAATTCATGCTTAATGATTTTTAAAATCATAATTGGGTATTTTCAACAAGCCCATGTAGTTTTAGGATAAACCCCACGTTCCTTGAATTATGAACTTATTGACTGATTCTTGAAGCCTACGGTTTGAGGATTCCAAATCTTCACTCAGTTTTGAAAACCCACGGTTGAATCTTGAGTTAATTGGGTTTTTAGTTTGAAACCCTAGAGAGTGTTCTTGTAAATTTTTGAATAAAGTATGAATAATGTGGTCACTTGGGAGTATAATCCCGTGTTTAAACTGATAAGGGGGAGGGAATACCTAATATGCCCTTAATGAGACGGAATAAAATATAACTGGGAGCCCGAATTTATGGGCCACCGCAATGCGCCACAATCGCGGTGGCTCACTGAAAATTGATGAATGGGATTCTTGCATCGCATTGTCCCACTGGTTGGGACCTGAAACTTCAGTGCGACGCACTACAATAGCGCTAGGCTACTGAAATTTGACAATTGTTAAATAGACCCCCTCCGCGATGCGCCAAGCACCGAAATGATGATGTTTTTCGACTAGGACTTAAATTAGCCATAATTTCTTGCCCGGATATCGGATATGGGCGAATCTTAAATCGGCGGAAAGCTTATCAAATTTCCCATGTGATGAAAATTCGAAATTAGGAAAATTATATACATGGTTTAAACTTTACTCACTTTAGAAATCAAAATAAATGAGACTAACGCATAGTCGATTTGGTGGGGTGTTACAATTAACATAACATATGCAGTGTAATTCAAAAATGAGGTTTGAGTAGAATAATGTGTGCCCAAATGTTTTCCCCTATTTTAGAAGGTACAAAAGTTCTTTTTGATTAACCGTTGGACCTCGGCTCAAGGAAAAGCATAATAAAGTAGTTCAAAAAAAAACTTACGAAAGCGAATTTTCAGAGTGGATAACAAATGATAATGTCTATACAAAGACAAAGGATTTAAACAGAGCCATATAATTGATTTCTTCTTATAACGTTCGTGGAACATTTAAGATGAACACAGAAAATGTAAAAATCAAATATTGGCATGTGCCATTGCAGAGTACTTCAATCCATTCATTTGTGCAGAATATAGATAAAATTTGTGCCCTTTTAGGATAACATTGGCCCCTCTAAGTTATTGGTTCATTTTCTATTAGGACTTTTCATACACTAGAGTTTTGCATAAAAGGTAGGGTAGGAAAGGTACATCTTTTGATTGCTTGATTGACATATTGACAATTATAGTATCTTGCGCGTGCTTTTTGAGTCATCGTACTTGTGGATAATTAATCAGACGGTTAGAATTCAAGAGAAAATGCATACTAATAGGAGAGAGGTATTGAAGTTTTCTACCTACCAATTTCAAAATTCTGGATTTGTATCTATGTAAAAGATCAACCTATCAAGTAATCGTATAGTATTTTTTGTCCTTTTTACAAAATGTGTGAGTCTCGCTTTTAGTAGTATCTTTTGTCATGCTTTCTTTACTTTCATTATTTTTTTTCTAAACTATTTTGATATGCTTTTTCTTGAGTTGATGGTCTATTAGAAACAATCCTTCTAGCTCTCAAGGTTGGGTAAGATTTGCGATTACACTTAATATGTTGTTGTAAAAGATCATTCTATTATTTGTGCCTAACCAATTTAAAACTCTGATTCGTCTTTATGTAAAATATCAATCTATCAAATAATCGTATAGTATTTCTTCTTTAGTTTCTTGCTCATCAATTTTTGCTACTATGTGTTGCTTGTTGTCCTTTTCTGAGAATGTTTTGTCTTGCTTTTTATAGTATCTTCTTGTAATTTTTTCACTTCCATCATTTCCTTTCCCAACTTTGTCTCACTTTCTCTTGAGCCGAGGGTCTAACGGAAACAATCATTCTACCTCCCAAGATAGATAATCTGCGTACTCTCTATCCTTCTCATACATCACTTATGAGATTATATCGGATATGTTGTAAAAGATACTTTCAAATTATGCCTATAATTCATGGCAACAGAATCCAAGTTCGATGAATAAAAAATATTCATGATAGGAAACAGAGCAAATGGAAAATTCGTGTTGTGAACTATTGCAACTATATTGCTATAGCATAAAGATAAATTAGAGTAAAAAAAAAACATCAAGATAGTATGAAAAATGTTCAATGAAATTCAAACTCGTGCAGCTATGATTTTGTTCGTAAATTTGGGAGGTAGCATGCTTGAATTTTCATAATTATATCATTATATGCTCTTATAAATTAGATAGATATGTATATTTTAAAATTTCTAGTTGTATTCATGTTCTATCTTTTCAGTGGGATTGCGGGCCACTTTAATTAGTTTATGGGCCATAGAGCCCAACACAGTGAGCAGGAATGAAAAGAGGAAATTAGATGGGACCCTCCTAGCGAGTGCTTTGTGTGTCTGTACCACATAAGAGAAATCTTAAAAAACTAGTCTTTCTACCTTATTATATTGAAAGAAAAGACATCTTTTTGCCCATAAACTTGTTCGCATAACTTACTTTAATATTTAAACTTAACTTCTATTTATTTTCCCCTCTTAACATCTTTAAAGTGTATTAATTTCATCCCTCAAAATTGAATACCATTCTCACAACGGAGAGTGTGTTAAACTCACCTACACATCAATGTCACGTCATTGCCACGTAAGAAATTTGATTTTTCTAAAAAGAAACTAATCCCCCACACATTATATATATATATATATATATATATATAGTATGAAAAGGCACCCCACCCCCATTTTCTTTCTTCTTCACAACCCCCCCCCCCCCCC
>NW_025859340.1:0-1741 GCF_002878395.1 Capsicum annuum
AGGTTCTTGTGCTAAGTTTTGTCTTAAAGTCAAGACTAATACAACATCATATAAATCAAGACACAATATGATAGTGTCAACTCTTGTCCATAGGGCGTAACTTGTCGGCTAAGTCTTGTCTCTAAGGCAAGAGTTATAGAATATTTCATAAATCAAGACATGATGTGGTAGTATTAACACTAGCCCATGCGGCATAACTTGTTGTTTGAAAGTCCTTAGACTAATTCGAGCCTCTAATACAAGAGTTATAGAGCATCTCACAAATCAAGACATAATATGATAGTATCAACTCTTATCCATGGGGCATAACTTGTTGTTTAAAAGTTCTTGATTTATAAATCATCTCATAAATCAAGACACAATGCAGTAGTGTCAAATCTTATCCATGGAGCGTAACTTGTTGTTTAAAAGTCCTTGGGCTAATTCTTGTCTTTAAAGCAAGAGTTATAGAACATCTATTAAATCAAAAGATAATGTGATAGTGTCAACTCTTACTCATGAGACATAACTTGTTATTTGAAAGTCCTTGGGTTAAGTCTTGCCTCTAAGGCAAGATTTATAGAATATATCATAAATCAAACACAATGTGGTAATATCAACTCTTGCCCATAGGGCACAACTTGTTACTTGAAAGTATTTGGTCTAAGTTTTGCCTCTAAGGGAAGAGTTATAAAATATCTCATAAATCAATACACAATGTGGTGGTGTCAACTCTTGCTCGTGGGGCATAAGTTATTATTTGATGGTCCTTAGGATGAGTCTTACCTCTAAGACAAGAGTTATAGAGCATATTATAAGTTAAAAACACAATATGTTAGTATTGATTCATGCCCAATATACATAACTTGTTTGAAAATTTTGGGGATAAGTCATGCCTTTAAGGCGAGAGTTGTAGAACATCCCATAAATAAAGACATAATATGGTAGTATCAACTCTTACCTGTGGGGCATAATTTATTATTTGAAAGTCATTGGGCTAAGTCTTGCCTTTAAGACAAGAGTTGTAGAACATCTCATAAATAAAGACATAACGTGGTAGTGTCAACTCTTACCCGTGGGGCATAGTTTGTAGTTTGAAAGTCCTTGAACTAAGTTTTGTCTCTAAGGCAATAGTTGTAGAACATATCATAAATGAAAACATAATATGGTATAGTCAACCCTTGCTCGTGGGACATTATTTGTAGTTTGAAAGTCCTTGAGCTAAGTCTTTCCTCTAAGACAAGAGTTGTAGAACATCTCATAAATGAAAACATAACGTGGCAGAGTCAATTCTTGCTCGTGGGGCATAATTTGTAGTTTGAAAGTCTTTGAGCTAAGTCTTGCCTCTAAGGCAACGGTTATAGAACTTCTCATAAATGAAAACATAACGTGGTAGAGTCAATTCTTTCTCGTAGGGCATAATTTGTAGTTTGAAAGTCCTTGAGCTAAGTCTTTCCTCTAAGGCAATAGTTGTAGAACATCTCGTACATGAAAACATAATGTGGTAGAGTTAACTCTTACCCGTGGGGGATAATTTGTAGTTTGAAAGTCCTTGAGCTAAGTCTTGCCTTTAAGGAAATAGTTGTAGAACATCTCATAAATGAAAACATAATGTGGTAGAGTCAACTCTTGCCCGTGTGGCATAATTTATTGTTTGAAAGTCCTGAGCTAAGTCTTGCCTCTAAGGTAAGAGTTGTAGAATATCTCATAAATCAAATACAATGTGGTAGTGCCAACTCTTGCCCATGAAACATAACTTTTC
>NW_025859341.1:0-2555 GCF_002878395.1 Capsicum annuum
GGAAAGAAAGTCCTACCTAAAAAAGCTAGGCATGAAAAGGAAAAAAAATTAATAATAATAAAAAGAAAACTATGGCTGAAAAAAAAAATTAATGACTCCTAAAATATATGACAAGAATACTATATATGTACAAAATTAATGAAAGTCCTTGTTTGATGTAGATAGGAAATAATTTTAAAAACATACAATTCTATTTAAGTAATATTGTGATCAAATTTTGAAATAACATACTTGACACAGCCGCTTCTTGGTCTCTCTACACACTTTGATAGATGGAGATTGAATGCCACCACGAATATGTGATAACATTGCTCACGGGAACAATATTGTTGCATCACTATGGTAATTTCTCAACCTACTCACCTACTGTTTGTTTCTTGTCAAAATCTAGCACAACTATTAACCACTTGCTTTATTCGTTATTCTATTATGTTTTATCAAGCCGGGGACTATTGAAAACGATCTCACTTTCATGCAAAGAATAAAATGTTCGTACATCATATCTTTTTCAGATCACACTTATGAGATTATTGTTATAGATTTTTATGCTTGATCGGTAATTCATAATTGATATTGTGATTGTATGATTTGAGGAGATGTTATATCCTCTCCTTTTAGTTTTAAACAAATGCAACACAATTGGAATATGGCTAGCAAAAAGCTCTTACGTGATTTGTTTATTTATAATGTATCGCATTGTATTGTATTATATTATATTATATTGTATAACTTGAGATTGTTCTGCTTTGTTTGTAATTAGTAAAAGAAGAAAGTTTCTTGGCTTGAGAGTAAGACCTTATGTTATTATTTGTATGTTGTGCCAAAGACCTCAATGGGTAATTCCATCTACACAATCCAACTTGATCTTTTAAGACTTCAACTACTTCAATACTTGTAGCTACTATCCATGCTCTCCTGCTTGAACTCATTTTGACTTAATTTCTTCTAAAATGTAACTCTTGTTTTCTTTGCTTTTGGTTTTCTAACTCTTTAGATTGCTAAGTAAGATTTAATAATGTTCGAGCTTGTAGGTAAGGCTGAATATATAGGCAGTGAAGAATGAATTAGATAAGCAGAGTTTAGAGTAGCTAAAAGTGATGAGGAAGTGGTTTTTGTCTTGGACCTACTCAACCTGAACCTCTTGAACTCCAGGGTTTGCCTCCAAACCTCCAATTTTTCATTCACACCCCCTTGCATCTCATCAATCAACACTACATCGTCCGCAAACAACATACACCATGGCACCCCTCCTTGATACATCGCGTCAACACATCCATCACCAACGCAAACAGGAACGGGCTAAGAGTCGAACCCTGATACAACCCTGTCTCGACTGAAAAATGTTCTAAGTTAAAAGATTAGAAATATTTAAATTTGAAAATATATTATCCCTTATTAGAAAAAAAGATTTTCATTACCTTAAAAATCGAAACTCATGGTTAAAGAGTTCTAAATGAACTTTTACTCTTTCATGTATTTATCTCTTTAAAAATTCAAATTAATGTATAAAACTATCTAAATAAAATTTATTTAAATATAAAAAATATAAAAATTTATTAATAATACAAATAATAAATAATAAACAGTAAAAGTAGTAGTGTGTGGTGTGTAGTTTGTGTAATAATAATAATTAATTAATTAAATAAATAGTAATAATTCTAGTAGTAGTAGTAGGATATTGATTGGGATAAATATAAATTTAAAAAAATAGAGGAGGAAAATCTTATAAATATTATTATAATTTAATAATTTACAATTAAATATAAATAAAAATTCCTCCAATTATCCCACTTATAAAGATTATTATTAAATTTAAGTTAAAATCAGTTGTTGGTTGTGAATTCTCCTTTTATATAGCAACTATAAGATTTTGCTTCTCTATTCCGATCAATATCCTAATCAGATAGTTTTTTGAATTTAAATTTAATTAAAATTCAAATTTGAATGAAGTTTTTTGAACTTTTTTTTAAAGTAATATAATTAATATGATTCAACATGATCGAAAAAGATATTTTAATATAAAATAATTATAAATAATATTTTAATATTATTCGCGCATCGTGCGGGTACATATACTAGTATATATATATATATAAGCAAAACTAAAGCAAGACAAGGAGCCACATGGCAAGCTATTGAGAAGTCACGTGATAAATTTTAGGACAAAGGTTAATATTATTATAATAAAATTTTAAATTAAAAAATATTAAATATTTGAATTTGAAAATGTATTATCCTTTTAGAAAGAAAAAAAAATCATTAGCTTAAAAAAAGAAAAGTATGATTAAAGAGTCCTAATAAACTCTTACTATTTCAAAAATATATTCCTTTTATATACTACAAAATATATTTTAATACATTTGATTTAATAATAATAATAATAATAAAATAATAATAACAGTACACAGTAAAATTGCTAACAAAAACAAAGGTGTGTAATAATAGTATTAGTATTGTGGTGATAATAATAATAATAATAATAATAATAATTTAGTGATAAATTTATTTAAATTGATATACTATTAATACAAATTAAATGATAAAGATTAAAAAAT
>NW_025859342.1:0-1639 GCF_002878395.1 Capsicum annuum
GGGCAAGTACCTTTGTTGTATAAGGTTCTTCAATCGAAACCAAGGAGGAGGTTGTCCCCCAATCATCTCATTCCCAAACCGTTTAACATACTCCCACCATGTATTAGTATACCCTTTGAAGTGAGCTATAGCATAACAACTTTTTTATTCTTCGGTGAGATCATTAAGTTGGAAGATCTTGTCACAAGATGACTCCCATGCAAGGTAGGATTCGGGATCATTCTCACCTTTGAAAATGGGAAGGCTCACTTTGATGGAATTGAGACCTACATCTCGGTTTGGGTGGCCATCTCTCACCTCTCTGCCTAACTCCCCATGTCTACGCCTCATTCTTTCTTCCCTCAAGTAAACATCGTCATAAGGCCCATAACCATCATGTTGTCCTCCCCTACCATAACCCTCAACATGGATGGGTCTATTTGGGTTAAGTGGAGCTTGTAGTGGCGGGATTGGATTTGGATAGTGAGGTCTTTGGTCAAGTGGAGTTTGAATGGGAGGGTTCAGGTTTGGTGATGGTATTTGGGTCCAAGCCCTTCTTGTTGGACTTGGTGGAGTGGAGGATGGCTTGGTCTATCTTGCTCTCGGCTTCGGGAGTAAAGATTGGTTTAATTTATGGCAATTGGTGTATATTGCATTTGGTGCAAGGTCTTGGGAGTATTAGTTGGGGAAGTATTTTGAGGGGTAGAAGGTCGATTCCTTTGGCTTTCCACACGTTCTAATCTCCCACTCATTGATGCCACATCCGTATCTAATTTCTCAAGACCCACATTCAACCTAGCCACATATCGGGACATAGTTTCAAGGCGAGCCAAAATGAGATTGATGGCATTATTATCAATTGTTTGAGCATTTGAAGCCTCGGGTTCCATTGTCGTGGTATCGAAAATAACCCTTCAAGTTACGGTCGAATCAAGATACCAAATCAGTCCGCAACGTCACACACAACAATACAATGCAAAACCTACAACACAAAACACACGTTATTTTAAAACAGCCTCCCACAATGAGATCCCACCTTCAAGTTTCTTCAAACTCAAGCTCAACATTGGTGGATGGCTCAAATTACCTCTAATTTAGCTGAAATTCGAACCCTATACTCCTATAGTGTTGGAGAACACAAATCTAACACTAAAAACACGAGAAAAACCAAAAATCAAAAACTCAAAATTTGACCTAGGGTCAAAAACGGGTTTAGTATTTTTTTAGGGGACTTTCGATTTTGACACTTCTTTTTTGGTTGGGATTTTCAATTTCTATACTCTAATAGTGTTAGGGAACAAGATCTAACACTAGAAACACACAAAAATCAAGTTTTTTGAAAGACCCTAAAAATGTGAACAGTAACTTTTTTTTTCAAGATAACAATCCCAAGATTGATTTTGTTGGAACAAAATCAAACCTTGCTATGATGCCAAATGATACGGAACAAACAAGGGAACACGAAATCACACCCCAAAACAGTCCACAAATCACAACAAATCGTGGACCAAATGGGAACCTCTCTCGGATTCACTATCTAGAACAAGAAAGAAGAGGATACAAGGTGTTAATACACCAAAATAGCCAGCAAACAACAAGTTTAGCAACACAAAATGAAGCTCCACAATGTTACAATAGCAACAAGAACAAGCGGGTTACA
>NW_025859343.1:0-962 GCF_002878395.1 Capsicum annuum
AAATCTCAAGTTTGTGAACTCGATAGGAGCATATTTTAGGCTGAAAGATGAATAGTCAAACTTAGGTTGGGTAGGAAAAGCTTAGGATTTGTGATTGTTGAATGATGAAATGTTTGTGGAATGATTTTGATTTATGCAATGGGATCTATTGTATTTATTTGGTCGGGCAATGCTCAAAGGATTTTGTATTGATTTATCCGGGGAATTCCCCAAAGTATGATGTACTTGAAGACGGTGCACGATCAAGGCCCAAAACGTCAGTTGGGGAAAGCAATGGAGCTTAGTCTAGGATTAGTTTAGAATAGGATTTACATTTTTCATATTTTTCTATTTTTGGACTGTATGAACATTATATTTTTGGGATTTGTTTCGATTTGTGTCTGTTTATTTGATTGTTGTGTGTTTATATGGTTTATACATCTTTAGTGTTGAATTACCCGATACACTCCACCAAGCAATCATGGTCGAACCATGGGATCAAGGGGTGCCTAACACCTTTTCCTTGGTCAACAAAATTCCTTAGCTGGAATCTCTGTTCGCAAACCAGTTTTAAAAGAGTCAAAACAGTTTTTGAAAAAGATTTTCCAAAGGTGACTTGGCACACCGGATTATGCCAAGTGGTGACTCTGAATAAAAAATGTAAATAGTCCTTTTTTGAAATAAATTTTTAATCTTTTGTCACTTTAATAATAAAAACTCTTTCAAACCGTAAAACAAAACTTTTTGGGAGTTAAAAAAGGGGTGTGACAAAAAGTTCCTTCAAATTTTTTAAATAAATATGATATGGAAAAATGGTAATTAAATAAAGAAAAAGATGTAAATAAAGTTGCAAGAAGAAGACGAGAATGAAAGAGCAATAGTGAATCATATCATACAATGTCAAAAAAGGGTCAAAACAAAAATTTTAGTCGAGGTATATAAGATATGGATATCGATCGGTTTAGATCCGAACAAAAATTTTT
>NW_025859343.1:1062-7250 GCF_002878395.1 Capsicum annuum
GACGAGAATGAAAGAGCAATAGTGAATCATATCATACAATATCAAAAAGAGGTCAAAACAACAATTTTAGTCGAGGAATATAAGATATGGATATCGATCGGTTTAGATCCGAACAAAAATTTTTGAGAAATGGGAGAGAAAAAAAAGGCTGTGATAACTCTAAAGACAATAGAAAGAAAAAAGATGAGAGATTTAGGGCTGAAGGAGAGGAGGGGAGAGATGAGATAATTCTAATTTCTAGATGTACTACCCTTAATATTAAATGACTAAAAAAAGTGTATTTATTCAAATTTATATTTACAAAGCATAATTAATAAGGCTAATTTGATAGTAAAATAAACCCCTAATTAATATTTTCTTGATGGGAGTGCCAAGTCAATATAAAAAGGAAGAAGTATTAGGGGTTTCAATATTCATTAATTAATATTCACTAATAATTTGAGGGGCACGAGGAAGAAAACGGGTGACATTGAAAAGACAGGACAAGACTACTCAATGAGATTTTTGAGTTATCCAAGAAACATTTTTTACTGCCTTTAGTAGTACTACTACTTTATCTACTCGGACAGTAGCTTGCTTTAAAATTAAAAGAAAACAAAAATATTTTCAAATAGATATGTCTTCTGTTGCAACAGATTTAGATATCTGTTTGAGAAATCCTAACAGCTTAATCATATGTGAAAACAAATGGAAATGTCATTTGATAATTAAATCAAAAACGTCATCTGTTACAACAGATATCAATATCTATTTAAAAATTTCCAACTCCTCAGTCATCCGTCATAACAGATGCAAATGTCTATTTGATAATTAAATAAGAAATGTCATCTGTTGCAACAGATATTGTTATCTATTAGAAATTCTCCAACAGCTCAATTGTTTGTTGCAACGAATTTCATTGCAATTGATTTAGGATGAACTAGGGATGAAATAATAATCTCCTCATTAACTTAATGTTAAGATTAATTTTAGTACCTACATTGATCTAGGTGGAATGAGGGATGAATGAATGATCTCACAGGATCAACTACAAATCCAATTGAGTCGTTGCATTTGCATGGTGTTAGTATTGCGTTTATCCCGACCCGAGTCGTCAATCGATCACTCTGAGTTAAAATGTGTTCTCATTAACTTAATGTTAAGATTAATAATAGTACCTACATAGATCTAGGTGGAATTAAGGATGGATGAATGAGCACAAAGGGTCAACTACAACTTCAATTGAGTTTTTTGGCAATTGCATGATGAGACGGTACTGCATTCCTCCCGACAAGAGTCATCGATCGATCACTCTGAGATGAACCAATTCTTACTACCTCGTATGTTCAACTAATACCTTAATTGAATAATCTGGGACTAGGGATGATTTCTCATAGGGTTAACTACAACTTCAATTGAGTCTTTTGACAAATGCATGATGAGATGGGATTGCGTTCCTCCCGACAAGAGTCGCCGATCGATCACTCTGATCTGAACCAATTATTACTACCTCATATGTCCAACTAATACCTTAATTGATTAATCTAGGACTAGGGGTGAGTTCTCATAATGTCAACTACAATAGATGACATCACCTATTTGATAATTTACAACAAATGGGTAATCTATTACAACATATGACTCAATCCATTTGATAATTTATAAAAGATGGGTAATCTATTGCAACATATGACTTAATCTGTTTGATAGTTTACAACAGATGTGTAAGATGTTGCAACAGATTACATAATATATTTGATTTGATCCAACAGAAAAGACATCTGTTGCAATAGGTTGAGCATTTGTATATATATAATTTAATTGAGTTCATATGTAAGACTAATACCTTAATTGAATGCGACTTCTCATAGGGTTAACTACAACTTCAATTGAGTCTTTTGTCAATTGCATGATGAAACGGTACTGCGTTCCTCCCAACCAGACTCGGGGATCGATCACTCTGAGCCGAACCGATTCTTACTACCTCATATGTTAGACTAATACCTTAATTGATTAATCTAGGACTAGGGTACTAATACCTTGATTGAATAATCTGGGACTAGGGGTGAGTTCTCATAGGGTAAACTATCGATTAATCTAGGACTAGGGGTGAGTTCTCATAGGGTCAGCCACAATAGATGGCAGCGCCTATTTGATAATTTACAACATATGGGTAATCTGTTGTGACATATGACAATCCATTTGATAATTTACAACAGATGGGTAATCTGTCTCAACAGATGACTTATCTTTTTGATAATTTACATTAGATTCGTAATCTGTTGTTACCTAATCTGATTGATAATTTACAACAGATGAGAAATCTGACACAACATGTTGAACATTTATTTTTCACAATTTCAATTAAGTTTATATGTTAGACTCCTAAATAGATTAATCTAGGACTAGGGGTGAGTTTTCACAAGGTCACCTCCTAGAGTACTCGGTCAACTACAACTTCAATTGTTTTTATATGATTTTAAAAATTATGCATATATTTTATGATTTTAAAAATAATTAAGATCATTTCAGACCAAATTAACATTTTCAAAACTACTTGTCATTCTTTTCCAAAATACAAAACAACCCATACAAAATATTTCATCATTTTAAATCTCGAGGTCTGGCTCTTTCTCTCTCATTCTCACTCAACAATATAGTACAAACAATAACTACTCAACAAATTTGCTCAATCTTCCTCAACAAATCACTTTTCTTCTCATTTCCGACCATATAGGTGTTATTTTCAACATCATTTTTGCTTGTACCAGTCGTTTTCTTTGTCTTCATTGGCAATAGAGTTCGAGAAGAGATCTATATTTTTTTGTCTAAAAAATAAGGGCTTTTAATTTAATGATGAAAAATAAAACTTTTAGTTGTATTATCTTTAAGAATGGGTTTACAATTTTGAGTTTTGATGGTAAAATCGTAGGAAGAACTCAATAAATCCCTAGTTTCCATTACAGTGTTCCATTGACTATCGTGGTATAGTTGGATGGTGTTGGTGGTAGTGGTGGTGGTGGTGGTGGAGTTTTTGGTGGTCGTGGTGGCACTGGTGGTGGCATTGGTTAGTGGTGTTTGTGGAGATGTCGGTATTCATGGTGTTTGTTTATTTGTTGGCATTGGTTGGTAGTGTTTGTGGTGGTGGTTGTTAGTGTGTCGGTATTCGTGGTATTTGTAATGTATTTTTTAATATCTATGCATACATCAACTGTAATGTAGTTTTTGTTTTTCTTTGTCTGTAGGTAAAACATGTCTCCAAAAGAAAAGAAAGTGAAAGTGGATCAATGTCTGACCACTCAAAAAAATGCTACAGTACAGAGGGATTCAGAGGAGCTTCCTGAACAATCTCAGTCAGGGAAAAGTGAAGCTGAGGAGAGATGTGAAAACAACGTTGAGGGAGGTGGACAAGGGTCCGTAGATGGTGATGAAGAAAATAAAAGTGAGAAAGGAGAGGAATTGGAGAGTCAGAAAGAGAAAGAGGACCACATTATACGGCTTTCCTTGGGCTTTCATGGTAAAATTAATCACTAATTTTACTCATCCATTAATTTATATTGAATATAGTTATTATGATTTTTTTTTCTTGCTTTCTGTTTACACTTTTTAGGCTTTGGCATTTGAAGTCATTCCTCCCCTATGAAAGCAGTTAATGGATTACCCGGATGAGGTTTCTCATCCAAGGATGTTTAGGTGGTTGGCTGCAAAGAGCAACACCAATATTAAGGAGGCTGATCTCTTTAACCCTCCGAATGATGTAGTACATCTTCTTCAAGTAAAATAATTCTACTCAAAGATAAGAAAGATATTGAACAGATGTTATATCTGGAGCATGAGATGTTATATCTGATGCACCAGATGGGACATCTGTTGCGATGGGGTATATCTTGCATCAGATTACCCATCTGTGGCTTTGGTTCTCTAAACCCGACTCCTAAAAGGTTAACCACTTACTGCAAATTATGCAATAGATGTTTAATTTGATAATATATCATTTATCTATTGCGACGTACAGATTATCTGTTGCATAATAGATTACCCGTCTTGTGCAGCTGTTACAACAGATGAATGATATTTTGCATCAGATTATCCATATGTTGCTCTGTTTCTATGAAATAGACTCAAATGAATTTTAACCATATACTGCAAACTATATAACAGATGGGTCCTTTTTTTAAGATGTAGCCCAACTGTGAAAATTATTAGATATGATTTAAATGCATCTGTCTTTTTTTCTTTTTTATAGGTTGTGCATCCATGGATCGTGTCTACTGAGTAGGAGTCGGTGATGACTTCTTATATTACTCTTGGTTATGTTGATACTATTGCAGACCTAATGATGGAGTTAATAAAGAAGGAATTGGCTGGAGCAACAGTCATAAGAAGAGTAGTTAGGCAAGGTCAGCCTAATGTTGAGGCTCTTCATGACCAACCTTTTACTAAGGCAGATCTGGGTGCTTCTTCTGGTGAAGTTATTGGTATTGGTGGCAGGTATGCTGATGCTGATGCCAAAGAATAATATGTTTGATAACACCCGTTTTCTCCCTTAAACAAGTCCCTCTCACCCCTCTTCACCCTCATATTCTCATTGCGAATGCGATGAGTACAAGGACAGACAAGATAAACTCTTTGAAAAATTAGAGGCTATCTCTAAAGCTATTGAGGAAATCAAATCCAAGAGGTGTGTCATACCATCCAAGAAGGTGAGGAAGCGACACACTCCTATAGTTTTGGTTAGGAGAAAGAAAAGAGCAATTAGAGATGTACTCTCCACTCAGAAATCAAAAGAAATTGCAATTCCTCCCTCTGCAAAAGTTGTTAAAGTTCAGGGGCCAGTCAAGAAGGTGGACATATACGCGGAACTTGGCACCGAAGAGAAGAGGGATCTGCAACAGGCCAAGAATGCCAAGTCAGGGGCACCAGATTACCCCAGGCCTCCCTTTCCCCCAAGACTTCCAGACAATAACTAATATACGTATGCGGTACGAGGACAAGGCAAGTTTACTTTTCCTAACCTAGCCCTTCTAATCTACCCCATGAAAAATTAGCTACGCAACAGATTTCACATCTGTTGCAATAGTTGGGTATACTGGTGCAACTGGTTGTGGTTCTGTTGCAACTTATTATCCATCTGTTGCATAAGTTGTGTTGGATTATTGATTCAGAGAACCCTATGCAACAGATGGACCATCCGTTGCATGTTTACAATTACTAACCTATTTAAAAATTGACTTCTTTAAAAACTAACTTCTTATCTCACAGCATGTTGACATAATTCTCTACCTCATGAGGAAAAGGCAGTTAATGTACCGGGAAGCTTATGACATACCGATAGGATAATGGAACTCGACTTCTGCAAGAAGCTTCAGGATAGGTACGATCAAATCAATGGAGAGGCATCAGCCCTTGGCATGGGACTTGATTTCCTAGTTCCTACGTCGGTCTTGGATGAAGAAGAAATGTTAAGATATGTTAGAGGGGACAGGCCAAATCCATACGGCAAGAGCTGAACAGAGGCAAAAAGGATTCTCATAGTCATTAGCGTGAACGGCATGCATTATCGGGCTATTGAGATACTACTCGAGGAGGGAAAGATCAATGTTCATGACTCCAACGTACCTCTCATCGATGATTTTGATCTTTTTCTCCTCGTGGAGCCACTGATGGTGTTGTTGCCCATCTTTTTGAGGGAGAGTAAACTGATGAATCATTTGTCAAAGGAAGTGTTGTGAAGAAATCATGGGATTTTGAAGGTCAAAACAGGGGAATGATCCTTCCAAAAGATGATGCCGCTAAGCGAGCGGCTCGTATGCTCTTGCACACATCGAATATTTGCTGACCGGCATAGAAATGACCGAGCCAACGACTTTTTTGTGCGACAACGTTGTGGCAAACCTGCAAGAAGTCTGGGCTTATGGGGTACTAACTGGACGCTTGAAGCCTTTGTATATAGAAGAACTTTCGAAATAGAAATTTTAAATTTCAAGTCACCCTTCACTTTATTACATGTACATGTAGTGGCAATAATTTTTTCTGATGAAAGTTGAGTTTTTTATAATGCAATAGTTAAATTATCCATCTGTTGCAACAGTGGGAAGACCTGTTTGAATAATCTAATAATCTAAGTCTAATCTGTTGCAACAGTGGGAAGACCTGTTTGATAATTTCTATGAATAATCTAATAATCTAAGTCTAATCTGTTGCAACAG
>NW_025859343.1:7350-8090 GCF_002878395.1 Capsicum annuum
AGGTCTTCCCACTGTTGCAACAGTGGGAAGACCTGTTTGATAATTTCTATGAATAATCTAATAATCTAAGTCTAATCTGTTGCAACAGTGGGAAGACCTATTTGATAATTTACACAGATGACCTAAATTTTACAACATATGCCTAAATCTTTTTGATATTTTCCAACACTTACGCTTGAATATCCATGTGCTCGTCGACAATAAACCAGTAGCAAATACACACACCATCATAAAAATTTCAGCAATTAGGCTTCAATATCCATGTGCACAACAACACCAAACCAGTAGCAATAACGGCAACAATGTAATATCTTCTTGCTACATTTTGTTTCTCTTCAGAAGCCTTGACTTTCTTCAACAAACCCTAGATTACATGATTTACTTGTGAAGGGTTTCGTTCTTCATACCAATCAAACTAATTGAATCCACCCAATTTTTATAAAAAAGAGAACACAATTACAAAATAATTACAAGTCAATAATTAATCAATTAAATAAATAAATAAAATATTACCTTTGAAATCTTACAAGTGAAAAACCTATGACCCGAATTTTGTTGAGTCCAAGACGTCTTTAACAGAGCTTCATGACCGTACTTACAATATCGAAAATTTTTATCACAAAAAATAGTGAAAGATGCGCTCGACATTGTCAACGTCAGTTGGAAAAAATAAAAGTAATAATTTAAAGAATTTGGATAGATAAAAGAAGATGACGATGAAGAAGAAGATTTGGGAATTT
>NW_025859343.1:8190-13603 GCF_002878395.1 Capsicum annuum
GTGACGGCAAGTCAGCAAAATGTGCTAGGACTGACACTAACACATTTGATGCCTATTTTATTTTATGTATTTAAAATCAACATGTCTACTTGACGCCTATTTTATTTTAGGTGTTTAAACTGAAAACCATCAATGGATTGCGCCTTTTTTATTTTAATTCACTTTAACCTTTTTAAACATAGTGGAAATTTTTGATGTCCAACAAAAGTTGAATTTTTATAATGCAACAGATTCTCCATCCGTTGTAACAGTTATCCTACCTGTTCTGGCATATAGTTTATCTGTTGCAATAGGTTGGTCATATATTGCATTATCTCGATGTTTTTATCTAAAGTCCATCTATTGCATAGTGGGAAGACATGTTTGATAAATTTCAACAGATAACCTACCTGTTGCAACATATGTATAAATCTGTTCAATTATTTCAATAGATGTGTCGTCTGTTGCAACAAATAAAGTCCATCTGTTGCAACATATGTCTAAATTTGTTCTTTTTTTCTAATAGATGTGTCATCTGTTGCATTATCTTGATACTTTTATCTAAAGTCCATCTGTTGCAACAGTGGGAAGACCTATTTGATAAATTCCAAAAAATCACATACCTGTTGCAACATATGTCTAAATCTGTTCAAATTTTCAAATAGATGTGTCTTTTGTTGCAATAGATACATTATCTATTGCAATATTTGAATCTAGTATTCTTTTTCAATTAATAATTTCAAATCTAAGGAATAAATAAAATTTGTAGACAATAAAATAAATCGAAGCCTTCATAAATTAGCTTAAATAAGTCAATGAATAAATAAAATGTAAAAAACTGTTATGGGTACAGATCTCAAAAAATACATCAACAACAATTTAAGTATACTGCCAAGGATTGCTTTGACAGGCTCAAGCTATAAAGATCTACTCAGTATGGACAAGTTGTTCTTTATCCGGTGCTGTGAAATTCGACTTTGCTCATCGTGGATCTTCATTGTCGCTTGCATACGGTTTCTGCGATTTCTGTTCTCCTATTTCCATAAAAAAAGTAGCATATTGTCAATGCTGTTCAGCAGTAGCTTCTTCTACATCTACCTGGAAAGCCAAAATTGGTCAATACTAATCACGAAGATACAACAAAATAAAAAAGGATAACTCATCTCTTCTAGCAAATCAAACAGGTCTTCCTCCCATTTTAAATTGTCCCAAACATATTATATTTCTGTTACAACAATGAATCAACTGTTGGGACAAATTTCTACATGAGGAAAACCCTGTGTGATAATTTCCAATAGATGAACCATCCATTGCAAAATATGAATCATCTGTTGCAGTAGATAGGTCTTCTGTTGGTACTAATAAAAGTTGTATGAAGAGCTGTTTGATTTGCTAAAACATAAAAGACATATGTTACACCAGATAAAGTATCTAGTGTAACAGGTTAGTCAACTGTTGCAACAGATGTATATATCTGTTTGATAATTTTCAGCAGATGTGTCATCTGTTGAAACAGATATGTGTCTGTTTGTTTTGTCAGTTGGAAGACATGTAATATATTCACCTTCTTCAGCTCGTGTTGCTCTCCTTTGAACATTGTACGTTGCTCAGTGCAACACGCAAACAGAGGAGTTGCGATTTTGCTTTTATGGATGCCTGATAATTCCCTGGAAATCACTCTCCTTCTCCTCTTAGCCCTAATCTCTAATGGAGAAAATGGAAATAAAATCCTCGTTGATGGAAGAGACCCCTCTTAAATGTCAATTTCTTTACTGAAGCAGTAAATGCATTAATAGCATTAATCACTACATCATGTTTCGTCCTGCAGTCTTGACATTTGCATGCAGAACATTTGCTGGGAGAGGCAAAATCTATATAACTAGTATGATCATACTCATAATGGTTTGCTTTAAATATTGTAAGAGGAGCATCATTAGCACCAACAGCATCACCACTACCACCACCAACAGCTCTATCAACAACAACAAGCCCACCCTTCAAAATTATTTTTCTTGTAATGGCTATTGCTCCAAACAATTCTATTTTTATTTTATCGATGACCTTAAGGTCTGATAAAGTTTGTACAGACCGTAAAGTAAGAAAAAATGGCATCTTCAACTTTCGATTGGTCGGAACTAGCGACGGATGCATATTCTAACATAAATCATTACATATATTAGAATAATGATTAGATCATTCAAAAAAAATATTAATTAAAAGAAAAAACTAATTATAATTATACTTACTGTATCTTTCGGGGGGGGGGGGGGGTTGAAGAGATCAAGAAATTTTGCCTTTTTATGAGTTTTGGCCGACAACTATCACAAGATTCTTGGACAGGAAACTCCTTCCTGGTAGTCTCAAATAAGAAATGACTTCAAATACCCAAGCCTATAAAATAACGCCAATAAATCAAAACCATTATTGAGTGAAAAAAATGAATGATTCATAATAGAAGAAAGAAACATTTACCATGAAAGCCCATAGGAAGCCATATAAGTTGACTATCTTTGGCGCTAATGGAGTCAACAAATATTTGATAGTCATTTTGAAGCTTTCATACCCCCATGGATAGCTGTTAAATGCGTCAAGATCCTCGGAGAGCTTTATTAAACTAAGTCTTATGTTGTTGTTAACGTCTCTCGCCCAAAGAATATTATGTACAAAATAAACCAAGTACAATGACTGCTTATGCTTCTTTGAAAGTCCTTTACCTTTCAACGCTTCTATAAAATTTTTATTTTTGAAGCTTGGACCAACAATGGACACCAGGTCATCATGATCACATGACTTGCCTTTACCTTTTTTGGGTGTGCGGGGTGCTTTTTTGGGTTAGAATAGATATAACTTAAGAAGGAGGATAACATTTTAGTCCAATAACTATGGCAAACTCCTTCCAACCAAAACAAAAAGGCATGCCACAGTAATTTATCCATACCTCATCCATCTTATCTTTGTTTTCATACATAAACCGATGCTTGAGAAGTTCATATACCATTTTCATTTGGAAACGAGTATTGTTGTCCTCCGGCAAATCAAGATATTTCCCAAAGCAGCTGTCCCTGAAATAAGCATTCAATTTTTGTTCTCGAAGTATTTTTCTAAAGGCGTCGAAATATTTTCCTACGGCTGACGTAACCACGAAATTACCCATTAAATCTGCGGTACCATCTCACTGTATTCTCACAGGATAACAATCAATGTTGAAGGCTTTGACCAGCTCTTCGGTAGAAACATTCCTCCTCCCCGTGTTCATCATATTCTGCTCCCAATTGAGATAACGCTTGTAAAGCAAGCTCATAGAGTGGTGGATGTAGCCTAGCTGCTTTACTTGTTCCTTTACTTGGACTTGATTCAGTTTCTGTTATTTTGGGAACCATATTATCTAAAATTAACAGAAACATAAAATAATATATTATTATTGATTAATGCATCATTAAAAAAGGATAACAGTAAATCAAACAAGCAAAATAGTAAAATAACAGTTGCAACAGATCACCAATCTATTGCATCAGGTAGTATATCTGTTGCAACATATAACCAAACTATTGCAGCGAATGAGTAATCTGTTGTAACAATACAAAATATATCACTCATCTATTAAGATAGATGAATGGTTTGTTCAAAAGATCACACAACTGTTGTGAAATCATCTGTATGAGTGATCTGTTTGAACAGTTAAATAATTCATAGCAATGGCTGAGTAATCTGTTGCGATAATACAAAACATATCACTCATCTGTTGAGAAAGATGAATGGTCTGTACAATAGGTCACACATCTATTGCAACACATAAGTGATCTGTTAAAACAGTTATCAATGATCAATATTGTTTAGATTTCTTCCAACATAGGGTCGTCTACCGCGGCAGATGAATGATCAGTTGGAAAAATCAAGTCTTGGACTTTTCCTGTAGAAAGAGTTGGTAGGATTTTATCCAACACGAGATTCATCTATTGCATCAGATCATTAATCTGATGGTTCTTCCATTGCACCAGATGGTTAATTAGTTGCATCAGATTTTTTATCCGAAGCTTAATCTGTTGCAACATATAGTAAAGCTGTTGCATCAGATTATTAATCTGTTGCATCAGAATTGTAATCTGATGATTCCTCTGGTGCATCAGATAGTTGATCCGTTCCATCATATGATGAATCTGTTGCATCAGATGGCTAATATATTGCACCAGATGGGTAATCTGTCGGAGGAAACAGTAGCACAATTTTGTTAAACAAAAAATAGCAATTTCACCATTTTTATCAAGAACAAGAATAGAACAAATCAAATCAAATTGTCCTTTTGTTTTAATAAACATAAACAATAAAAATCAAACTTCAAAAAAATGAAACAAACAACAAAATATCATAATTCACTTTGAAAAGAGAAGAGAAGAGAAGAAATACCAGAAATTAGGGTTATATTCAGACCGCATTTCAAATTAGTGCAAAAAATATTGAAATTGTTAATCAATACTATAAGAGAAGTTGGCTCAAGTTCCTCGTTTTCTTCAAAACTAAAAAGGCCATAAATTTTTACCTGTGAAAGAAGAAAAGGACGGATGAAAAATTCGAACCTGTTGTGGTCGGAGAGAAAGGCTGTCACGTCGATTGAAGTCGAAAAGGAACTAGAATATCAACTATTCGTAGTCGGATATTGAAGTCGCCGAGGATTGAAATAAGAAATTTGCAGAACAGTTGGTTGGGAGAGAGTTTAGAGAAGCTGTCGATAGAGGGATGAGAGACAGGTTGATTGAATTGAAGAGGGGAACTCAAAGGACAACTATTTGTCGTCGGGGTTGAAGGGAGAAATTTTGTAGAACTGTTGGTTGGGAGAGAGTTGAGAGAAGCTATAGAGAGAGAGGAAAGAGTGGTTGATTTGGATTGAAGAGGGTGTGGGTTGGGTTGATTTGTATTTTTGAAAAGATTAGAAAATTTTGAAAATATTAATCAAGTCCACAATTAACTTGATCAAGTTTCCTAAAAATGTTTGACCTTATCTGTTAGTCAATGTCACCAATTCTTCATTCAAGACGTAAAACACACCTATTTTTCAATTTTCTCAAGTTACATTTTATGTACAAATATTAATTAATTATTGTTAGTCAAATATTAGTGAAGTGCGCATGTGCATAGTTATAAAAAATACGTCATCCTACTCCATTGTCTATACCTACGATCTCCTTGTGTGTGCGCATAGTATTATTATAATATTAAAGAATATAATGCATGTGACAATTATGTCTTACTGATACCACATGAATATATCATATAATTAAATCATCTCTTATACTAATAGTACTATATATATAAGAGGGGCCTTGTAAATCAGTTAGGAAACCAAATCATACAACAAAAACAAGAATTAAAAAGAAAGAAATACTACTACCACTACTAGATTAAAAGAAGTACTGTATATATACTCTCTTCTTCAAGC
>NW_025859343.1:16603-22973 GCF_002878395.1 Capsicum annuum
TAGTGTTATTAGTGCTTTCACTGTTTTGTTCCCTTTTCTTCGTTCAAGATCAAGGAGTCAATTTCATATCTAGTGTTGGGATTGAATTCCAAGAGGTAAATTCCCTATCCCTTTCTTGAATTTAATTATGAATATGTATTTAGGTATTGTTAATTTGAATTTTGGTACTAACTCTTAAAGTTGATTTGCTTAGTTGGGGTTCTTGAGAAAAAGAAGAAAATGAGAAATTTTTATAAGAGGAGAGTTTTTACGGGGTTCCTATCAATTGGATGGTTTTACTCTTGAATTGAATAAGTTGAAAAAGTAGAATTCATTCCGAATTCTTGTTAAGAAACTCAATTGGTTTTTAGCATAATTGAAGATTATTCGAATAAAATTGTTAAATGCACCTACGGATCATGAATGAACATATATGTTGTCCTTGTAGTTAGTAGATTGGCTATCGGATATCTTAAACTGGTGATTGGTAGGATAAATGTTTGGAATACTATTGTAGCTAGTAAAGTATTAAGGTATGGATAGCTAAACCCTTTCTCTCCATTAAGGCACCACTCTACGTCATGTACCCCTTCCTATTGACGTGAACATAATTCTCATGAAACAAAAGTAGAATCTTTATATTGTATTACATATCATTCCTTCTCCCTACCATCAAGTTTATAAGTATCTATCTTTCCCTTTGTGTTAAGTTTTCATGATACTTTCATATTATCATAAGTTTTTGTACTTGAAGCCCTTACACGTTAGGAGTAAATACTAATAGCATTGTTTCACTTGTATATGGTAGCTAAACGATCATTATTTTAACTCATATGTCATAGGCCTTTAAGGCATTATTTGATAAATATTAACGATGAGAGGGTACATAGGTTTGGCTTGGCATATCACTCGACGTGATTCTGTGCACAGGGCGAGCCCAACCATTGGGCATACCCGCCTTTGCTGCATCATTTGTATTTGAAGTCAGTTGGAACGTCATGTATTGGTTTCCCTTGACTCGATCCAACATATGGAATATATAGCTTGTGGGCAGACCCTTATAGTGAGCCCTTAGGCGGGGCGTACCTGGATATAGATTGCGATTACAGTTACACATATGGGATCATAGCAAAGAGTATGTGAGAAACATATGCTTTATACTTGCCTCAGGTTGCCTTCGGACGGCCATCTTGTGAATATTTGTACGTCTTATAGGATAAGTGCATCCCCTAGGCAAAGTATGGGTCCTATGTTATGATGAACACTTTTCTAAATATTATATATGATGATAATAAGGTTGGTGCTTAAGTTATTAGTTCATATCGTATATGTGTTATTTGTTGGCTCATACGTTTTTCACTTTATCATTTGACTCAGATGATCTTATGTATTTGTCCAGCTGTTGTTTTGTCTGCTTTCATACTAGTACATGTTGTTTATGTACTAACGTCTTGAGCCCACCATATTTTATTAATGCAGGCTCAGATCCTCAGGATTGCAGACGTCCACGTTAGGCTCTATTGTCGTTTTCAGCTGATATTTTGGTGAGCTCCAACTCTCTCTTGATCCAGTCTATGCCTAGTATTTTTGATTATATATACAAGTCTCTGGTTGGGCATGACGGGCCTAATGCCAACTAGTCACTTGTAGTATAGTGTGTTAAACTGATTAGAGGCTTCATGGACATCGTATAGTATTGTATAGTTTTGTTAATGTAACTCCCTCGTGTACAGAGGCGGACCCACGTGGTGTCGTGAGGGTGCACGTGCATCCGGTAATTTTTTAAATTTTTTAATATATATATGTGTATATATACCCTATAACGTTAATATATTAAAATGTGTACCCATAGTAACAAAACGTACTTGGGTGCACTAGTTCGGGATCCAGCTGAGGGCACCTACTACAACCTGACAATGCGGGTTCGATGCCCAGCAAGGGTATTTTTTAATTTCTGTACAATACCTTTCCCTTTAATTGTTGCCCCCTCTGGCCCCACCATTACATTAATAAAAAATTTAACACACTTTCTAATTATTTAATGTAGTAAATTCATGATTCGCCAATCCCAAGCCTAGGCAACACCTGTTCCCCCAAATCCCAAAACGTATTCCCCCCAAAATATCTAAACTATTTCAATTTTCGAAAGTCACTACAATTCAAGAAAAAAAAATGAGATTGAGAACAAATCAGTAGTCATCAGTAGCGACAACACAAACGGTGTTTATTCCGACAGACGATAACACAAGTCAGATTCTATCTCTATTAGATATTATTTTTGTATTGTTATAAAAAGAGGGGTATGATTCCACTATTAAAATTATTTACTTCTTGGTATGGCAAGTTTGTATCCGGCTAATTCTTTTGCTAATTTTGATAAGGAAAAAATAATGATATTGGCCAATCATTATCTAAATGAGTTTGGTGAATCAAAGCTTCGAAAGCTTGATTACCAACTTGATACTTTCATAATACACATGCAACGTGGTGATCCTTAAAAGGAATTGGTGATTTGACAAAAGCACTTGTTAATGCAAATCTTGTGGAGACTTATTCTTTTGTGTACTTACTTGTGAAGTTACGTTGATTTTACCAGTCGCTACTGTAACTGTAGAGAGAGCTTTTTCATCCATGAAGCATATCAAGAATGAATTGCGTATCAGTATTGGTGATGCATTTTTAAGTGATTGTTTAGTTTGTTAAATTGAAAATGATGTATTTATAAATATAAGCAACGATGCAATCATTGACCGTTTTCAAAATATGAAAATACGTCGATGTCTAGTATGAAAGGATGGTTTACTTTTGTTATATTAGTACTAAATCAATGACATTTGATCATTTTGAAATTTATACGTTACTCATAATTTTTTGTAATTTTTAAGTTTAAAAGAGTTGTATGACAAATTATGTAGTTGATAATTGACATGACTATGTTAAAAATAATAGTGCACCCCCTATCTTCAAATTCTGGGTTCGCCTCTGCTCGTGTATATATGCAACGCTTATCGAATATCCTGCCCGTTATTATCTTATAACCTCGCGTACGTCGTAAAGTGCTTGTAGAGTAAGTGTATATGGTTCTTTTCCGTCATTATCTTTTTTGGGGCGTGACAACGTAGGGGTAATAGGAAGAAACATGTCAATAGGCTTTTGAAGGATTATATATGACAGTCGCGATGAGGCACGTGTTAATAGTTCATTGGTTTATAGGGAATTATACTATAGTACATTAGGCAGTATCTAGGATAGAAGTAGCGCATCATCGTATTATTTTACAGCATATTCTCGTATCCTCACCTCTCTTTCTCCCTACAACCCTTCTCATCGCTTCCTCTTCTCACTACAAGAAAGTGGAGATATGACGACACTTATTTGGCGACATTTGAAATAAATGTCGAAAAATAAATAATTTCTTGATGTTTATGACCAATTATCGTAAAACAATGACATTTGATAACATATGTCGTAAAAAAGATGATTTTTGATATCAAATGTCATAAAAACAATGATATTTGATCCAAAATGTCAATAAAATAAGGACATTTGTTTCAAATGTTATTGATTTTAGCGACATTTAGCAAAAATATCGATAAAATAGTGACATTTGATGCAAACATCATATATTTTTAACTTTTCCTGTAACTGTTGTTGATTTTAGCGACATTCAGCAAAAATGTCGATAAAATAGTGACATTTGATGCAAACGTCGAATATATTTGACGTTTGCTATAAATGTCATTGATTTTATCGACATTTGGAGAAAATGATGCGAAAATAATGCCATTTGATATAAATGATGGATAAATTAGATATTTATTGCAAATGTCGTTTTTAATGATAATTGACAAAATTATCAGTAAAACATATTATTAATCGCTAATTACCGATATATACTCCTAATTTTGAAAGTCTTTTTATGTTATTCATCACTATTTATCGGTAAAGGTTTTAGTTTTTCTCCGAAATACAGTATACCACCTCTATAGGATAATTGGCCTAGAGAGTATGATGCTAGGACTGTTATATGATCTCGAAATAATTTAATTACATAGAAAAGTAAATATTTTCCAAACAAATACATTTTAATGCTTACTAAAAAAGAAGGTTGTCAATGAGCAAGTTGAATGATATTTGGATATATCAAAATAATAATTTATTTTTTAATAATATACTAGAATTAGTACTGTCTTCATGCAGGTCAATATTAGATAATATATTGTGATTTATATTAATCTATAATATTTGTGGCAATGCCCCTCTAAAAAAAATCTAAAAAGATCATAAAAAATTACATATTCTACTTTTCAATTTCGAATAGCATATTTACTCTTTGTTTAGATAAACTCTCTAAAAATGAAGATGAAAGTTTTCATTTTTATGCATGCAAAATACTTTCTTGATTCACTTAATTATAATGAAACATAAATATTTTATTAAAATTGTATTATTTATATTATTTAAATTAATTTTTTAGATATTTGGGGGTTTTCATGATATTTTGAATTATTCTTTGGATAAAATAACATTTTACATATAAATTGCTTGATTGATTATTTACTAATTGAATTGATCTTTCTTATTGATATTTCCTTAGTATGCCCCTTCAGTTTGCAAAAATCACTCTGCAGATTAAAGTTTTTCTTGAACTTCTGATTGTTGCTTCCACCTGGACCATTTCTTGCATACATGGCTATCTCAAGGTTCTTATCATTAACTGCAGGACTCATTCCCAAGATTCCAGCCTGACTTGCAACAGATTTATGGCTTTCATCACTTATGACCATTGCATAAGCTTGGTTAACATTTGGGAAAGGGGTCATAAGCAAGATTTGACTCCTTGCTTGAGTGTAGGTCTCATTCAGACCCATAAGGAACTGAAACAGTTTTAGTTTCTGAAAATGCAGTACATATTCCTTTGATTTCTCATACTCACACCTAGGTGTAGGCACAAGAGACTCAAATTCTTCCCACAGATCCTTTAATTTTGAGAAATATAATGAGGCAGATCCTTGAGACACTGTGGCTATCTCTTTGTGCAGATTAAAGGTTCATGCTCCGTCAACTTTATTAAACCTTTCAGATAGTTCATTCCACACTACACTAGACACAGATGCATATATGATTCCACCTAGCAATTCTTTAAAAACTACATTCATGATCCAAGATAGTACGATTGCATTGATTACCTAATTCATTTGAGAACATCTCTTTAGAGCATGTTCCATCAACCATGCCTAACTTATTCCTCCCTAGTAAAGCTATACATATGGATCTAAACCAGATTGAGAAGTTCTCAACTGCTATCAATTGAAAAGATATGATTTAGATGCCACTTACATCAGAGGGACTAAGAAAGAAAGAATAATTATAATCCAATGAACGGGGAGTAGCTCTGCTTGTTTCAGCAACATTCACAGGAGCAGTTCGCTTGTCCATTGTCGTAGCATTGTAACCTTTGATTGCAGACTTCTTGATGTTGGTTTAATACATTAGAATTGACCTTGATCTACTAGTTTTCTAGTGAGTAATTGCTTTGATACCATGTAATTATACAAGATAGCAGTAGACTTCTTGTTTATTCAATAATGGAGGAAGTACAGAGTTTGGTAGTTGTAGGAGAAGAGGGGAAGAAAGAGAATTGAAAGAGAAAGAAGATGAGGGAGTAGAGAATCTGTTTGTATTGATCATTAGTCATTGTGAACCTTGTCTATATATAGGCTAAATTGTGATTTGTCCAACTAACTAAACTAGCCGTTAAGATTCTCTGTAACAAACTCTGAAAACAGTTATAACTGTAGTCAGGAAACAAGACTTCTCTGCTTTTTCTTTTTAGTTCTTCACTTTCTCTATATCTTCAACACTAGTAAATCCAAGGCCTCTCGAGGTATATTACTAGGGGCAGCACTTGCAGTCGTGGTCCATGACTTGTGGAGTGAGAGGAACTCTAGAATCTTTAATACAAAATACAGAACAACGTTGGAACTGGTCCATGAGATGAAATCCTACTTGTCCATAGAGTTCGAAACAATGTTATCCTTTTTGATTCTATTAGTTCTGTGAAGTCTCGCGTGGTACATGATTGTGGTTATAGTAGATAACTAAGAGAGCAATCAAGTTTTATTAACTCGGATTTTGTAGTGATGCACTGGTTAATAAAAGGAGATGTTAATTGCCCAAAAAAGTAGACATAAATTGTTGTAACAATATTATAAGCAAATAAATATAGTACTAAGGTATATTCAGTTGTGCTCTACAAGATATTATGTCAATACATTTACAACCTTCATGACTCCTCCTTGCAGACTCAAAACGAGCTTTACTAATGTTACAAGAGTATAAAATAATATTATAATCAGGTCATGAATTTTTTCTGTCACCTAATGGCTAC
>NW_025859343.1:25973-39824 GCF_002878395.1 Capsicum annuum
AGCAAATGTTCTGCATGCAAATGTCAAGACTGCAGGGCGAAACATGATGTAGTGATTAATGCAATTAATGCATTTACTGCTTCAGTAAAGGAATTAACATTTAAGAGGGGTCTCTTCCATCAAAGAGGATTTTATTTCCATCTGCTCCATTAGAGATTAGGGCTAAGAGAAGAAGGAGAGTGATTTCCAGGGAATTATCAGGCATCCAAAAAAGCAAAATCGCAACTCCTCTGTTTGCGTGTTGCACTGAGCAACGTACAATGTTCAAAGAAGAGCAGCACGAGCTGAAGAAGGTGAATATATTATATGTCTTCCAACTGACAAAACAAATAGACACATATCTATTTCAACAGATGACACATCTGTTGAAAATTATCAAACAGATATATACATCTGTTGCAATAGTTGACTAACCTGTTACACTAGATACTTTATCTGGTGTAACATATGTCTCTTATGTTTAAGCAAATCAAACAGCTCTTCGTACAGCTTTTATTAGTACCAACAGAAGACCTATCTGCTGCAACAGATGATTCATATTTTGCAATGGATGGTTCATCCATTGAAAATTATCACACAAGGTCTTCCTCATGTAGAAATTTGTCCCAACAGTTAATTCATTGTTGTAATAGAAATATAATATGTTTGGGATAGTTTAAAATGGGAGGAAGACCTGTTTGATTTGCTAGAAGAGATAAGTTATCCTTTTCCATTTTGTTGTATCTTTGTGATTAGTATTGACCAATTTTGGCTTTCCAGGTGGATGTAGAAGAAGCTACTGCTGAACAACATTAACAATATGCTACTCTTTTTATGGAAATAGGAGAATAGAAAGCACAGAAACCGTATGCAAGTGACAATGAAGATCCACGATGAGCAAAGTCGAATTCCACAGCACCAGATAAAGAACAACTTGTCCATACTGAGTAGATCTTTATAGGTAGAGCCTGTCAAAGCAATCCTTGGCAGTATACTTAAATTGTTGTTGATGTATTTTTTGAGATCTGTACCCATAACTGTTTTTTTACATTTCATTTATTCATTGACTTATTTAAGCTAATTTATGAAGGCTTCAATTTATTTTATTGTCTACAAATTTTATTTATTCCTTAGATTTGAAATTATTAATTGAAAAGGAATACTAGATTCAAATATTGCAACAGACAACACATCTATTGGAAAATTTGAACAGATTTAGACATATATTGCAACAGGTAGGTGATTTTTTGGAATTTATCAAACAGGTCTTCCCACTGTTGCAACAGATGGACTTTGGATAAAAGTAACAAGATAATGCAACAGATGACACATCTATTAGAAAAAAAGAACAAATTTAGACATATGTTGCAACAGATGGACTTTATCTGTTGCAACAGACGACATATATATAAATATAATCGAATAGATTTATACATATGTTGCAACAGGTAGGTTATCTGTTGAAATTTATCAAACATGTCTTCCCACTGTGCAACAGATGGACTTTAGATAAGAACATCGAGATAATGCAATAGATGACCAACCTATTGCAATAGATAAACTATATGCCAGAACAGGTAGGATAACTGTTACAACGGATGGAGAATCTGTTGCATTATAAAAATTCAACTTTTGTTGGACACAAAAAATTTCCACTACGTTTAAAAAGGTTAACGTGAATTAAAATAAAAAAGGCGTAATCCATCGACGGTGTTCAGTTTAAACACCTAAAATAAAATAGGCCTCAAGTAGACATGTTCATTTTAAATACATAAAATAAAATAGGCATCAAATGTGTTAGTGTCAGTCCTGGCACATTTCGCTGACTTGCCGTCACTTGGCCCCCAACGGTTATTTCCCCCCCCTCCCCCATTATCTTATATATTCATCTTCCTCCTAAAATTTAACCCTAAATTCCCAAATCTTCTTCTTCATCGTCATCTTCTTTTATCTATCCAAATTCTTTAAATTATTACTTTTATTTTTTCCAACTGACATTGACAATGTCAAGAGCATCTTTCACTATTTTTTGTGATAAAGATTTTCGATATTGTAAGTATGGTCAGGAAGCTCTGTTAAAGACTTCTTGGACTCAACAAAATTTGGGTCATAGGTTTTTTACTTGTAAGATTTCAAAGGTAATATTTTATTTATTTATTTAATTGATTAATTATTGACTTGTAATTATTTTGTAATTGTTTTATAAAAATTGGGTGGATGCAATTACTTTGATTGGTATGAAGAACGACACCCTTCACAAGCAAATCGTGTAATCTGGGGTTTGTTGAGGAAAGTCAAGGATTCTGAAGAGAAACAAAATGTAGCAAGAAGATATTACATTGTTGCCATTATTGCTACTGGTTTGGTGTTGTTGTGCACATGGATATTGAAGCCTAATTGCTGAAATTTTTATGGTGGTGTGTGTATTTGCTACTGGTTTATTGTCGACGAGCACATGGATATTCAAGCGTAACTATTGAAAAATATCAAAAAGATTTAGGCATATGTTGTAAAATTTAGGTCATCTATGGAAATTATCAAATAGGTCTTCCCACTGTTGCAACAGATTAAACTTAGATTATTAGATTATTCATAGAAATTATCAAACAGGTCTTCCCACTGTTGCAACAAATTAGACTTAGATTATTAGATTATTCAAACAGGTCTTCCCACTGTTGCAACAGATGGATAATTTAACTATTGCATTATAAAAAACTCAACTTTCATCAGAAAAAATTATTGCCACTACATGTACATGTAATAAAGTGAAGAGTGACTTGAAATTTAAAATTTCTATTTCAAAAGTTCTTCTATATACAAAGGCTTCAAGCGTCCAGTTAGTACCCCATAAGCCCAGACTTCTTGCAGGTTTGCCATAGCGTTGTCGCACAAAAAAGTCGTTGGCTCGGTCATTTCTATGCCGGTCAACAAATATTCGATGTGTGCAAGAGCATGTGAGCCACTCGCTTAGCAGCATCATCTTTTGGAAGGATCATTCCCCTGTTTTGACCTTCAAAATCCCATGATTTCTTCACAACACTTCCTTTGACAAATGATTCATCAGTTTACTTTCCCTCAAAAAGATGGGCAACAACACCATCAGTGGTTCCACGAGGAGAAAAAGATTGAAATCATCGATGAGAGGTACGTTGGAGTCATGAACATTGATCTTTCCCTCCTCGAGTAGTATCTCAACAGCCCGATAATGCATGTCATTCACACTAATGACTATGAGAATCCTTTTTGCCTCGGTCCAGCTCTTGCCGTATGGATTTGGCCTGTCCCCTCTAACATATCTTAACGTTTCTTCTTCATCCAAGACCAACGTAGGAACTAGGAAATCAAGTCCCACGCTAAGGGCTGACGCCTCTCCATTGATTTGATCGTACCTATCCTGAAGCTTCTTGCAGAAGTCGAGGTCTATTATCCTATCGGCACGTCATAAGCTTCCCGGTACATTAACTACCTTTTCCTCATGAGGTAGAGAATTATGTCAACATGCTGTGAGATAAGAAGTCAGTTTTTAAAGAAGTCAATTTTTAAATAGGTTAGTAATTGTAAACATGCAGCGGATGGTCCATCTGTTGCATAGGGTTCTCTGAATTAATAATCCAACACAACTTATGCAACAGATGGATAATAAGTTGCAACAGAACCACAACCAGTTGCACCAGTATACCTAGCTGTTGTAACAGATGTGAAATCTGTTGCGTAGCTTCTTTTTCATGGGGCAGATTAGAAGGGTTAGGTTAGGAAAAGAAAACTTGCTTTGTTCTCGTACGGCATACGTATATTAGTCATTGTTTGGAAGTCTTGGGGGGAAGGGAGGCCTGGGGTAATCCGGTGCCCCTGACTTGGCATTCTTGGCCTGTTGCAGATCCCTCTTCTCTTCGGTGCCAAGTTCCGCGTATATGTACACCTTCTTGACTGGCCCCTGAACTTTAACAACTTTTGCAGAGGGAGGAATTGCAATTTCTTTTGATTTCTGAGCGGAGAGTACATCTCTAATTGCTCTTTTCTTTCTTCTAACCAAAACTGTAGGAGTGTGTCGCTTCCTCACCTTCTTGGATGGTATAACACACCTCTTGAATTTGATTTCCTCAATAGCTTTAGAGATAGCCTCTACTTTTTCAAAGAGTTTATCCTGTCTATCCTTGCACTCATTGCATTTGCAATGAGAACACGAGGGTAAAGAGGGGTGAGAGGGACCTGTATAAGGGAGAAAATGGGTGTTTTCAAACATATTATTCTTTGGCATCAGCATCAGCATGCCTGCCACTAATACCAACAACTTTACCAGAAGAAGCACCTGGATCTGCCTTAGTAAAAGGTTGGTCATGAAGAGCCTCAACATTAGGCTGACCTTGCCTAACTGCTCTTCTTATGGTTGTTGCTCCAGCCAATTCCTTCTTTATTAACTCCATCATTGGGTCTACAATAGTATCAACATGACCAAGAGTAATATAAGAAGTCATCACCGACTCCTCCTCAGTAGGCACGATCCATGGATGCACAACCTATAAAAAAGAAAAAAAAGACAGATGCATTTAAATCATATATAATAATTTTCACAGTTGGGCTACATCTTAAAAAAAAGGCCCATCTGTTATATAGTTTGCAGTATATGGTTAAAATTCATTTGAGTCTAGTTTAGAGAAACAGAGCAATATGTGGATAATCTGATGCAAAATATCAATCATCTGTTGTAACAGCTGCACAAGACGAGTAATCTGTTATGCAACAGATGATCTGTACGTCGCAATAGATGAACGATATATTATCAGATTAAACATCTATTACATAATTTGCAGTAAGTGGTTAACCTTTTAGGAGTCGGGTTTAGAGAACCAAAGCCATAGATGGGTAATCTGATGCAAGATATACCCCATCGTAACAGATGTCCCATCTGGTGCATCAGATATAACATCTCATGCACCAGATATAACATCTGTTCAATATCTTTCTTATCTTTGAGTAGAATTATTTTACTTGAAGAAGATGTACTGCATCATTCGGAGGGTTAAAGAGATCAACCTCCTTAATATTGGTGTTGCTCTTTGCAGCCAACCACCTAAACATCCTTGGATGAGAAACCTCATCCGGGTAATCCATTAACTGCTTTCATAGGGGAGAAATGACTTCAAATGCCCAAGCCTAAAAAGTGTAAACAGAAAGCAAGCAAAAAAAAATCATAATAAATATATTCAATATAAATTAATGGATGAGTAAAATTAGTGATTAATTTTACCATGAAAGCCCAAGGAAAGCCGTATAATGTGGTCCTCTTTATCTTTCTGACTCTCCAATTCCTCCCCTTTCTCACTTTTATTTTCTTTATCACCATCTACGGACCCTTGTCCACCTCCCTCAATGTTGTTTTCACATCTCTCCTCAGCTTCACTTCTCCCTGACTGAGATTGTTCAGGAAGCTCCTATGAATCCCTCTGTACTGTAGCCTTTTTTTGAGTGGTCAGACATTGATCTACTTTCACTTTCTTTTCTTTTGGAGACATGTTTTACCTATAGACAAAGAATAACAAAAACTACATTACAGTTGATGTATGCATAGATTTTACAAAATACATTACAAATACCAAGAATACCGACACACCAACAGCTACCACCACAAACACTACCAACCAATGCCAACAAATAAACAAACACCATGAATACCGACACCTCCACAAATACCACCAACCAATGCCACCACCAGTGCCACCACGACGACCACAAACTCCACCACCACCACCACCAACACCATCCAACTATACCACGACAGTTAATGGAACACTGCAATGGAAACTAGGGATTTCTTAAGTTCTTCCTACGATTTTACCATCAAAACTCAAAATTGTAAACCCATTCTTAAAGATAATACAACTAAAAGTTTTATTTTTCATCATTAAATTAAAAGCCCTTATTTTTTAGACAAAAAAAATATAGATCTCTTCTCGAACTCTGTTGCCAACGAAGACAAAGAAAACGACTGATACAAGCAAAAATAATGTTGAAAATAACACCTATATGGTCGAAAATGAGAAGAAAAGCGATCTGTTGAGGAAGATTGAGCAAATTTGTTGAGTAGTTATTGTTTGTACTATATTGTTGAGTGAGAATCAGAGAGAAAGAGCCAGACCTCGAGATTTAAAATGATGAAACATTTTGTATGGGTTGTTTTGTATTTTGGAAAAGAATGAAAAGTAGTTTTGAAAATGTTAATTTGGTCTGAAATGATCTTAATTATTTTTAAAATCATAAAATATATGCATAATTTTTAAAATCATATAAAAACAATTGAAGTTGTAGTTGACCGAGTACTCTAGGAGGTGACCCTGTGAAAACTCACCCCTGGTCCTACATTAATCAATTTAGGAGTCTAACATATGAACTTAATTGAAATTGTGAAAAATAAATGTTCAACATGTTGCGTCAGCTTTTTTATCTGTTGTAAATTACCAATCAGATTAGGTAACAACAGATTACGAATCTGATGTAAATTATCAAATAGATTAAGTCATCTGTTGAGACAGATTACCCATCTATTGTAAATTATCAAATGGATTGTCATATGTCACAACAGATTACCCATATGTTGTAAATTATCAAATAGGCGCTGCCATCTGTTGTGGCTGACCCTATGAGAACTCACCCCTAGTCCTAGATTAATCGATAGTTTACCCTATGAGAACTCACCCCTAGTCCTAGATTATTCAATCAAGGTATTAGTACCCTAGTCCTAGACTAATCAATTAAGGTATTAGTCTAACATATGAGGTAGTAAGAATCGGTTCGGCTTAGAGTGATCGATCCTCGAGTTTGGTCGGGGAGGAGCGCAGTACCGTTTCATCATGAAATTGACAAAAGACTCAATTGAAGTTGTAGTTAACCCTATGAGAACTCACATTCAATTAAGGTATTAGTCTTACATATGAACTCAATTGAATTATATATATACAAATGCTCAACCTATTGCAACAGATGTCTTTTCTGTTGGATCAAATCAAATATATTATGTAATCTGTTGCAACATCTTACACATCTGTTGTAAACTATCAAATATATTAAGTCATATGTTGCAATAAATTACCCATCTGTTATAAATTATCAAATGGATTGAGTCATATATTGTAATAGATTACCCATTTGTTGTAAATTATCAAATAGGTGATGTCATCTATTGTAGTTGACATTATGAGAACTCACCCCTAGTCCTAGATTAATCAATTAAGGTATTAGTTGGACATATGAGGTAGTAAGAATTGGTTCGACTCAGAGTGATCGATCGGCGACTCTTGTCGGGAGGAACACAATCCCATCTCATCATGCATTTGTCAAAAGACTCAATTGAAGTTGTAGTTGACCCTATGAGAAATCATCCCTAGTCCCAGATTATCCAATTAAGGTATTAGTTGAACATACAAGGTAGTAAGAATTGGTTCATCTCAGAGTGATCGATCGATGACTCTTGTCGGGAGGAATGCAGTACCGTCTCATCATGCAATTGCCAAAAAACTCAATTGAAGTTGTAGTTGACCCTTTGTGCTCATTCATCCATCCTTAATTCCACCAAGATCTATGTAGGTACTATTATTAATCTTAACATTAAGTTAATGAGAACACATTTCAACTCAGAGTGATCGATTGACGACTCGAGTCGGGATAAACGCAATACTAACACCATGCAAATGCAACGACTCAATTGGATTTGTAGTTGATCCTGTGAGATCATTCATTCATCCCTTATTCCACCTAGATTAATGTAGGTACTAAAATTAATCTTAACATTAAGTTAATGAGGAGCTTATTATTTCATCCCTAGTTCATCCTAAATCAATTGCAATGAAATCCGTTGCAACAAACAACTGAGCTGTTGGAGAATTTCAAATAGATAACAATATTTGTTGCAACAGATGACATTTCTTATTTAATTATCAAATAGACATTTGCATATGTTATGACGGATGACTGAGGTGTTGGAAATTTTTAAATAGATATTGATATCTGTTGTAATAGATGACGTTTTTGATTTAATTATCAAATGACATTTCCATTTGTTTTCACATATGATTGAGCTGTTGGGATTTCTCAAACAGATATCTAAATCTGTTGCAACAGACGACATATCTATTTGAAAATCTTTTTATTTTCTTTTAATTTTAAAGCAAGCTACTGTCCGAGTAGATAAAGTAGTAGTACTACTAAAGGTGGTAAAAAACGTTTCTTGGATAACTCAAAAATCTCATTGAGTAGTCTTGTCCTGTCTTTTCAATGTCACTTGTTTTCTTCCTTGTGCCCCTCAAACTATTAGTGAATATTAATTAATGAATATTGAAACCCCTAATACTTCTTCCTTTTTATATTGACTTTGCACCCCCATCAAGAAAATATTAATTAGGGGTTTATTTTACTATCAAATTAGCCTTATTAATTATGCTTTGTAAATATAAATTTGAATAAATACACTTTTTTTTGTCATTTAATATTAAGGGTAGTACATCTAGAAATTAGAATTATCTCATCTCTCCCCTCCTCTCCTTCAGCCCTAAATCTCTCATCTTTTTTCTTCTATCCTCTTTAGAGTTATCACAACCTTTTTTTTCTCTCGTCTTTCTCAAAACTTTTTGTTCGGATCTAAACCGATCGATATCCATATCTTATATTCCTCGACTAAAATTTTTGTTTTGACCCGTTTTTGACATTGTATGATATGATTCACTATTGCTCTTTCATTCTCGTCTTCTTCTTGCAACTTTATTTACATCTTTTTGTTTATTTAGTTACTATTTTCCCATATCATGTTTATTTAAAAAATTTGAAGGAACTTTTTGTCACACCCCTTTTTTCAATCCCAAAAAGTTTTGTTTTACGGTTTGAAAGATTTTTTACTATTAAAGTGACAAAAGATTAAAAATTTATTTCAAAAAAGGACTATTTACATTTTTTATTCAGAGTCATCACTTGGCATAATCTCGTGGGCTAAGTCATCTTTGGAAAATCCTTTTCAAAAACTGTTTTGACTCTTTTAAAACTAATTTGCGAACAGAGATTCCGTCTAAGGAATTCTGTTGATCGAGGGAAAGGTGTTAGGCACCCCTTGATCACGTGGTTCGACCACGATTGCTTGGTGGAGTGTATCGGCTAATTCAACACTAAAGATGTATAAAACATATAAACATACAACAATCAAACAAATAGACACAAATCAAAACAAATCCCAAAAATATAATCTTCAGTCCAATTATACATTCCAAAAATAGAAAAATATGAAAAATGTAAATCCTATTCTAAACTAATCCTAGACTAAGCTCCATTGCTTTCCCCAACTGATGTTTTGGGCCTTGATCGTGCACCGTCTTCAAGTACACGATACTTCGGGGCATTCTCCGGATAAATCAATACAAAATCCTTTGGGCATTTCCCGACCAAATAAATACAATAGATCCCAATGCATAAATCAAAATCATTCCGCAAATATTTCATCATTCAACAATCACAAATCCTAATCTTTGCCTACCCAACCTAATTTTGACTATTCAGATTTCAGCCTAAAATATGCTCCTATCGAGTTCACAAACTTGAGATTTATTCCGAATAAAACAAAAACAACAATGAATCAAAATCGACCTAAATTCACCCTTTTATCAATTTCTCAATTTACGCTCCAAAATGACCAATTTTAATTCTCAAATGAGATACCATTTCATCCTGTAATCCATAACCAAATCAAACAACGAAACTAAATAATCAATAATTCACATCAACACAGATCAACCAACATGATATTCAATTTAACGCACCAGATATCATCAACAATGAAATAAAAAGCGGTGAAAGAGTAGAATTGGACCTCATTTTAAGCTTTCAAATTCAATATTACACGAATAAATAGACTAAGACCGCAACCGGAGACCTCGAATTGAACCTCGGCAATGACTGCCAACTCGAATTAAAAATCCTCAACTTACGAACCTAATATCCTGCAGTAATTCCCCTCAAACCAATTCAGAACTAAAATCCACAAACAAAAAGAAGCAACGACACCCCAAATCTAACCACACATTCAAATGCCAACCATGATTTTGAATCGATTTTATCGACTGAGATGAGATAAGGTGACAACAGGCTTGTGGGTGGTGTTTCCCGGTGGTTTGAACGGAGCAATAAGCTGGAATTACTGTTTGTTTCTGTTTTCCAGTGATGGTTTGGCTGGAGCAATCCGCGGTATTATTTTCACCTAGATGGAGCTTCGGTGAGCTTCGACGATGATTTGAACAGTGATAAGAGCCACAGTTACGGTGAGAATGTCGCCGAAAAATTGAGGATCGATCTGTGTCTTTTTTTGTTTCTCCCAATTTTCTCACTGTCTCCCTCGATCTCTATCCCTCTCCCGATCTATGTATGTATAGTGAGTGTGTGTATGCATGATTTCTATGCCAAAGAAGAAGAAAACGAACATATTCTCTCCTTTTCCTGTGTTCTCTAAATATCGTTGAAGGAATAGTGATTTTCTATTATATTGTTATGCATTGGCCTTCAAGAAAAAAAGAAAATATCCATGTGTGGGTCCCCTTTATTATGGTGTGTGCATATTGTCCCCCTCCCTTTTCTATTAATGAATTGTAAAAGTCCAAAGTAATATTCCAAGTGGGGTGGTGAGGTGCCCGCTTTTAATTGGAGAGGTTGTTAGGATAGGATTAAAACAAGGTAAAATTTGTTAAGGATTGTTATTTTTATCATTTTATGGAGGGATGATCACGTGGGTTAAAGTGTGACAATGTAAGGTAAAAATGGATGAATTGGGTTTTTGGGAGGGACAAAGTTACGTATCTACATCATGCCCCTCTTTGCATGTAAACACAAAGTGTTTTCATATAAAGAAGTAGACAAGGAGATAGAATTTTTTACCAACCATTATTTAAAGAAAGAAACAGAAGGAAGAAGGACAACCGCATCTTGACTTAGGACACTCTCACCTACCCAAGTTATAAGGGAATCAAGTGACAAGTATCTTAAAGGATTGGACGGAGAAGGACTATACCGAGTTGGAGAGTCGAGTAAGGTCCCTTCAAGGTTCTGGTCCGCGGCTCTGTCATTACATCAAAATTGAAAATTACAAGTTAAAAACATAAATAAAATTACAAAAACTCTATCTATGCAATTTCTTTGACTCTTGACTTGCTATTTCATCATCCAATTCTTCAGGCGGGATCCTGACTTGCAATTTCTTCAACTTGTTGCTTGGTTTTCAATTGTTTCACCTTGTTTCTTGAATTTCCATTTATTCGCCTTGTGCTTTGGGCAGGCTCCAATGTTGCTTGAGTTATCAAAACAAGGAAGTGCGTCACCTTACAGATGCTGCTTGAATTACTAAAACAAGGAAGTGCGTCTCCTTATCAATGCCGCTTAAATTACCAAAATAAAGAAGTGTGTCTTCTTACCAATGCTGCTTGAATTACCCAAACAAGAAAGTATGTCTCCTTACAAATGTTGCTAGAAATACCCAAACAGGAAAGTGCGTCTCCTTACCAATGCCTCTTAAATTACCAAAATAAGAAAGTGTGTCTCCTTACCAATGCCGCTTAAATTACCAAAACAAGAAAGTGTGTCTCTTTACCAATGATGCTTGAATTACCCAAACAAGGAAGTGAGTCTCCTTATAAATGTTGATTGAATTACCAAAATAAGGAAGTGCATCTCCTTACAAATGTTTCTTGAATTGTCCAAAACAGGAAGTGCGTCTCTTTACAAATGTTGCTTGAGTTTCCCAAAAAAGGAAGTGCATCTCCTTAAAAAACTGCTTGAATTACTAAACAAGGAATTGCATCTCCTTACAAATGCCGTTTGAATTACCAAACAAGGAAGTGCGTTTCCTTACAAATGTTGCTTGAATTATCAAAATAAGGAAGTGCGTCTCCTTACAAATGTTTCTTGAATTGTCCAAACAAGGAAGTGCGTCTCCTTATAAATACCACTTGAATTACCAACCAAGAAAATACGTCTCCTTACAAATACCACTTGAATTACCAAACAAGGAATTGAATCTCCTTACAAATACTGCTTGAATTACCAAACAAGGAAGTGAGTTTCCTTACAAATGTTGCTTGAATGAAAAAACAAGAAAATGCATCTCTTCATAAATGCCGCTTGAATTATCCAAATAAGAAAGTGTGTCTCCTCACCAATGTTGCTTGAATTATCCAAACAAGGAAGTGCGTCTCCTTACAAATGTCACTTGAATTACAAATATTGCTTGAATTATCCAAATAAGGAATTGCGTCTCCTAGAGATGTTGGATGATGAGTTTTACCATGGTTTTGATTACCAAATCTGTGCAACAATATTATCTCCTACATTTGTGGAAGTGAGGCATTGCAAGTTTTGATGTTTAGGCTTTGAAATCCTTGATTTGAAGGTAACATGTATTCCTGTTTCATAAAAAGAAAACTTGTTATTTTAAAAACATGGTGGCTGGTTTGTGGCCTTGGCTTTCGTGGCAATCTCTCTTGCCCATGTCACATTAATCTTGCTTTCAACCATTAGCATATGTCATTGAATCGCTGCATCATTGATCTGAACTTAGGCTATTAAGAGTGACTCTGAAACAAATACAGTATTTCTGCTTTGCCATGCTTCTCAGGTAAACCCTTTGAACTTTGATATTTTCATAAGTACTCAGAATTGTCTGTTGACAAAACTTTTTGCATGCCTTATTTCGGCTCACAATCATGTCTCTTTCATGTGCTAGCCTTTTGTCTTGCTTTGTGCAATCGAAGAAGCTGGTATCCAGTTTTAAAATGTTTTCTCACTTGTTTCGACATAGATTTGACATAACAACAACAGAAAAATGACAATTTTTATTTAAATATCTAAATCAAGAAAGATAAAACAAAAATAAAGAGAAGAAAGAAAAGACAATGAATGTCCCCATTTGAAACAAAGAAATAAAAATATATCTAAAAATGACAGTCAACTCTAATGATTATGCCATGCATTTTTTATCAGGCTGTCTAATCTTTCCATCCAAACTTTTGACCAATTGTTGTTAGTTAATGGACTTGAAAATGAGTTGTTTCCTTAGGTCAATTGCATTTAAGACCACACTCAGCTAGTGACACCTTGAAGGGGTTTTTCAAACAAGCCTCTCTCATTTTTATCCAAGCTCACTATTGACTTATGGTGCCCGTGAGGGTTTTCACCAATAAGACTCTCTCTATTTTATTTCTCTCCTGATTTCTTAAGCTGAGGAAGACAAGTAGTTCCCAAAATGCATTATCATATCTATTGCATGCTTAGCCTTAATATTCTCAAAGATTGATCTGAAGGTCTTTCTTGGGTTGTAACTTGGATTTTGGATAGGATTAGAAAGAACGGATAGCATGAGGTTCAAATGACACTTGAAGTGGGATAGGACTTACAACTTTTGGAATCGACTCAAACAATGAGGATTAACTCATTCCCTAGTTTCTTTTGACTGGGTGACTCTAAATTATTTATTTGGTTGGACCGAGCCCTTAGTAGGGCAGCCTACGTATCTCACCCCCGAGAGAGGAGAATCAGTTCATGCATAGTTCTGGCAGCTTGTTCTTTTGATTGATTCTGATTTTTTGTTTTTTCATTTCTTTTGTTTACTCTTATTATTATTATTATTATTTTTGGACATATTTTCTTCTTTTTTTTCTTTTTTTTTTAAAAAAAATTTCTGACTATATTGCTTTGCTTGACACTTTTCTTTTGAGCTTTGCTGACTCTATCTTGATTCCAAAAGAGAGGTATGAAAGAAAATAAGACTAAAGCTCAAATGGGGTAAACAAAGGATGACACGCTATTTGGATAGCAGAATGAAATGCCTTTGTCATATCAATCCTTGAAAAT
>NW_025859343.1:42824-59528 GCF_002878395.1 Capsicum annuum
TAATAAAGGGGACCCACACATGGATATTTTCTTTTTTTCTTGAAGGCTAATACATAGCAATATAATAGACAATCACTATTCCTTCAACGATATTTAGAGAACACAAGAAAAGAAGAGAATTAAATTTGAAAGAGAACACAGATACATAACAATATCCGGTTGCAGGCTTAGTCTCTTTATTCGTGTAATATTGAATTTGAAAGCTTCAAATGAGGTCCAATTCTACTCTTTCACCTCTTTTTATTTCATTGTTGATGATATCTGGTGCATTAAATTGAATATCATGTTGGTTGATCTGTGTTGATGTGAATTATTGATTTAGTTTCGTTGTTTGATTTCTTTGGTTATCGATTACAGGATGAATTGGTATCTCATTTGAGAATTAAAATTGGTCATTTTGGAGCGGAAATTGAGAAATTGATAAAAGGGTGAATTTAGGTCGATTTTGATTCATTGTTGTTTTTGTTTAATTCGGAATAAATCTCAAGTTTGTGAACTCGATAGGAGCATATTTTAGGCTGAAAGATGAATAGTCAAACTTAGGTTGGGTAGGAAAAGCTTAGGATTTGTGATTGTTGAATGATGAAATGTTTGTGGAATGATTTTGATTTATGCAATGGGATCTATTGTATTTATTTGGTCGGGCAATGCTCAAAGGATTTTGTATTGATTTATCCGGGGAATTCCCCAAAGTATGATGTACTTGAAGACGGTGCACGATCAAGGCCCAAAACGTCAGTTGGGGAAAGCAATGGAGCTTAGTCTAGGATTAGTTTAGAATAGGATTTACATTTTTCATATTTTTCTATTTTTGGACTGTATGAACATTATATTTTTGGGATTTGTTTCGATTTGTGTCTGTTTATTTGATTGTTGTGTGTTTATATGGTTTATACATCTTTAGTGTTGAATTACCCGATACACTCCACCAAGCAATCATGGTCGAACCATGGGATCAAGGGGTGCCTAACACCTTTTCCTTGGTCAACAAAATTCCTTAGCTGGAATCTCTGTTCGCAAACCAGTTTTAAAAGAGTCAAAACAGTTTTTGAAAAAGATTTTCCAAAGGTGACTTGGCACACCGGATTATGCCAAGTGGTGACTCTGAATAAAAAATGTAAATAGTCCTTTTTTGAAATAAATTTTTAATCTTTTGTCACTTTAATAATAAAAACTCTTTCAAACCGTAAAACAAAACTTTTTGGGAGTTAAAAAAGGGGTGTGACAAAAAGTTCCTTCAAATTTTTTAAATAAATATGATATGGAAAAATGGTAATTAAATAAAGAAAAAGATGTAAATAAAGTTGCAAGAAGAAGACGAGAATGAAAGAGCAATAGTGAATCATATCATACAATATCAAAAAGAGGTCAAAACAACAATTTTAGTCGAGGAATATAAGATATGGATATCGATCGGTTTAGATCCGAACAAAAATTTTTGAGAAATGGGAGAGAAAAAAAAGGCTGTGATAACTCTAAAGACAATAGAAAGAAAAAAGATGAGAGATTTAGGGCTGAAGGAGAGGAGGGGAGAGATGAGATAATTCTAATTTCTAGATGTACTACCCTTAATATTAAATGACTAAAAAAAGTGTATTTATTCAAATTTATATTTACAAAGCATAATTAATAAGGCTAATTTGATAGTAAAATAAACCCCTAATTAATATTTTCTTGATGGGAGTGCCAAGTCAATATAAAAAGGAAGAAGTATTAGGGGTTTCAATATTCATTAATTAATATTCACTAATAATTTGAGGGGCACGAGGAAGAAAACGGGTGACATTGAAAAGACAGGACAAGACTACTCAATGAGATTTTTGAGTTATCCAAGAAACATTTTTTACCGCCTTTAGTAGTACTACTACTTTATTTACTCGGATAGTAGCTTGCTTTAAAATTAAAAGAAAAGAAAAAGATTTTCAAATAGATATGTCGTCTGTTGCAACAGATTTAGCTATCTGTTTGAGAAATCCCAACAGCTCAGTCATATGTGACAACAAATGGAAATGTCATTTGATAATTAAATAAAAAACGTCATCTGTTACAACAGATATCTATATCTATTTGAAAATTTCCAATACCTCAGTCATCCGTCATAACAGATGCAAATGTCTATTTGATAATTAAATAAGAAATGTCATCTGTTGCAACAGATATTGTTATCTGTTTGAAATTCTCCAACAACTTAGTTGTTTGTTGCAACGGATTTCATTGCAATTGATTTAGGATGAACTAGGGATGAAATAATAAGCTCCTCATTAACTTAATGTTAAGATTAATAATAGTACCTACATTGATCTAGGTGGAATGAGGGATGAATGAATGAGCTCACAGGATCAATTACAAATCCAATTGAGTCGTTGCATTTGCATGGTGTTAGTATTGCGTTCATCCCGACCCGAGTCGTCGATCTATCACTCTGAGTTGAAATGTGTTCTCATTAACTTAATGTTAAGATTAATAATAGTACCTACATTGATCTAGGTGGAATTAAGGATGGATGAATGAGCACAAAGGGTAAACTACAACTTCAATTGAGTTTTTTAGCAATTACATGATCAGACGGTACTGCATTCCTCCCGACAAGAGTCATCGATCGATCACTCTGAGATGAACCAATTCTTACTACCTCGTATGTTCAACTAATACCTTAATTGAATAATTTGGGAGTAGGGATGATTTCTCATAGGGTCAACTACAACTTCAATTGAGTCTTTTGGCAAATGCATGATGAGATGGGATTGCGCTCTTCCCGACAAGAGTTGTCGATCGATCACTCTGAGCCGAACCAATTCTTACTACCTCATATGTCCAAATAATACCTTAATTGATTAATCTAGGACTAGGGGTGAGTTCTCATAATGTCAACTACAATAGATGACACACCTATTCGACAATTTACAACAAATGGGTAATCTATTGCAATATATGACTCAATCCATTTGATAATTTACAACAGGTGGGTAATCTATTGCAACATATGACTTAATCTGTTTGATAGTTTACAACAGATGTGTAAGATGTTGCAACAGATTACATAATATATTTGATTTGATCCAACAGAAATGACATCTGTTGCAATAGGTTGAGCATTTGTTTACATATAATTCAATTGAGTTCATATGTAAGACTAATACCTTAATTGAATGTGAGTTCTCATAGGGTTAACTACAACTTCAATTAAGTCTTTTGTTAATTGCATGGTGAAACAGTATTGCGTTCCTCCCGACCAGACTCAAGAAATCCCTAGTTTCCATTACAGTGTTCCATTGACTATCGTGGTATAGTTGGATGGTGGTGGTGGTGGTGGTGGTGGATTTTGTGGTCGTCGTGGTGGCACTAGTGGTGGCATTGGTTGGTGGTGTTTTTGGAGGTGTTGGTATTCGTGGTGTTTGTTTGTTTGTTGGCATTGGTTGGTAGTGTTTGTGGTGGTGGTTGTTGGTGTGTCGGTATTCATGGTATTTGTAATGTATTTTTTAAAATCTATGCATACATCAACTACAATGTAGTTTTTGTTTTTCTTTGTCTGTAGGTAAAACATGTCTCCCTAAAGAAAATAAAGTGAAAGTGGATCAACGTCCGACCACTCAAAAAAAGGCTACAGTACAGAGGGATTCGGAGGAGCTTCCTGAACAATCTCAGTCAGGGAAAAGCGAAGCTGAGGAGAGATGTGAAAACAACGTTGAGGGAGGTGGACAAGGGTCCGTAGATGGTGATAAAGAAAATAAAAGTGAGAAAGGGGAGGAATTGGAGAGTCAGAAAGAGAAACAGGACCACATTATACGGCTTTCCTTGGGCTTTCATGGTAAAATTAATCACTAATTTTACTCATCCATTAATTTATATTGAATATAGTTATTATGATTTTTTTTTCTTGCTTCCTGTTTACACTTTTAAGGCTTGGGCATTTGAAGCATTTCTCCTCTCCGAAAGCAGTTAATGGATTACCCGGATGAGGTTTCTCATCCAAGGATGTTTAGGTGGTTGGCTGCAAAGAGCAACACCAATATTAAGGGAGGCTGATCTCTTTAACCTCCAAATGATGCAGTACATCTTCTTCAAGTAAAATAATTCTACTCAAAGAAAAGAAAGATATTGAACAGATGTTATATCTGGTGCATGAGCTGTTATATCTGATGCACCAGATGGGACATCTGTTGCGACGGGGTATATCTTGCATCAGATTACCCATTTGTGGCTTTGGTTCTCTAAACCCAACTCCTAAAAGGTTAACCACTTACTAAAAATTATGCAATAGATGTATAATCTGATAATATATCGTTCATCTGTTACGATGTACAGATCATCTATTGCATAACAGATTACCTGTCTTATGTAGCTGTTGCAACAGATGATAAATATTTTGCATCAGATTATCCATATGTTGCTCTATTTCTTTGAACTAGACTCAAATAAATTTTAACCATATACTACAAACTATACAACAGATGGGTCCTTTTTTAAGATGTAGCCCAACTATGAAAATTATTATATTATACGATTTAAATACATCTGTCTTTTTTTTATTTTTTATAGGTTGTGCATCTATGGATCGTGCCTACTGAGGAGGAGTCGGTGATGATTTCTTACATTACTCTTGGTCATGTTGATACTATTACAGACCCAATGATGGAGTTAATAAAAAAGGAATTGGCTGGAGAAACAGCCATAAAAAGAGCAGTTTGGCAAGGTCAGCCTAATGTTGAGGCTCTTCATGACCAACCTTTTACTAAGGCAGATCCGGGTGCTTCTTCTGGTGGAGTTGTTGGTATTGGTGGCAGGCATGCTGATACTGATACCAAAGAATAATATGTTTGAAAACACCCCTTTTTGCCCTTATACAGGTCCCTCTTACCCCTCTTCACCCTCATGTTCTCATTGCGAATGCGATGAGTGCAAGGACAGACAGGATAAACTCTTTGAAAAAGTAGAGACTCTCTAAAGCTATAGAGGAAATCAAATCCAAGAGGTGTATCATACCATCCAAGAAGGTGAGGAAGCGACACACTCCTACAGTTTTGGTTAGGAGAAAGAAAAGAGCAATTAGAGATGTACTCTCTGCTCGGAAATCAAAAGAAATTGCAATTCCTCCCTCTCCAAAAGCTGTTGAAGTTCAGGGGCTAGTCAAGAAGGTGGACATATACGCGGAACTTGACACCAAAGAGAAGAGGGATCTGCAACAGGCCAAGAATGCCAAGCCAAGCGCACCAGATTACCCCAGGCCTCCCTTCCCCCCAAGACTTCCAGACTATGACTAATATACGTATACCGTACGAGGACAAGGCAAGTTTAATTTTCCTAACCTAGCCCTTCTAATCTACCCCATGAAGAAGAAGCTACGAAATAGATTTCACATCTGTTGCAATAGTTGGGTATACTGGTACAACTGGTTGTGGTTCTGTTGCAACTTATTATCCATATGTTGCATAAGTTGTGTTGGATTATTGATTCAGAGAACCCTATGCAACAGATGGACCATCCGTTGCATGTTTACAATTACTAACCTATTTAAAAGTTGACTTCTTTAAAAATTGACTTCTTATCTCACAGCATGTTGACATAATTCTCTACCTCATGAGGAAAAGACAATTAATGTACCAGGAAGCTTACGACGTGCCGATAGGATAATGGACCGCGACTTCTGCAAGAAGCTTAAGGATAGGTACGATCAACTCAATGGAGAGGCGTCAGCCCTTGGAGTGGGACTTGATTTCCTAGTTCCTACATTGGTCTTGGATAAAGAAGAAACATTAAGATATGTTAGAGGGGATAGGCCAAATCCATACGGAAAGAGCTGGACCGAGGCAAAAAGGACTCTCATAGTCATTAGCGTGAATAGCATACATTATCGGGCTGTTGAGATACTACTCAAGGAGGGAAAGATCAATGTTCATGACTCCAACGTACTTCTCATCGACGATTTCGATCTTTTTCTCCTCGTGGAGCCACTAATGGTGTTGTTGCCCATCTTGTTGAGGGAGAGTAAACTAATGAGTCATTTGTCATAGGAAGTGTTGATGAAGAAATCATGGATTTTGAAGGTCAAAACAGGGGAATGATCCTTCCAAAAGATGATGCCACTAAGCGAGCGGCTCGCATGCTCTTGCACACATCGAATGTTTGCTGATCGGCACAGAAATGACCGATCCAATGACTTTTCTGTGCTACAACGCAGTGGCAAACCTGTAAGAAGTCTGGGCTTATGAGGTACTAACTGGACGCTTGAAACCTGTGTATATAGAAGCTTTTGAAATAGAAATTTTAAATTTCAAGTCACCCTTCACTTTATTACATGTACATGTAGTGGCAATAATTTTTTCTGATGAAAGTTGAGTTTTTTATAATGCAATAGTTAAATTATCCATCTGTTGCAACAGTGGAAAGACCTGTTTGAATAATCTAATAATCTAATAATCTAAGTCTAATCTATTGCAACAGTAAGAAGACCTGTTTGATAATTTCTATGAATAATCTAATAATCTAAGTCTAATCTGTTGCAACAGTGGGAAGACCTGTTTGATAATTTCCACAGATGACCTAAATTTTACAACATATGCCTAAATCTTTTTGATATTTTCCAACAGTTATACTTGAATATCCATGTGCTCGTCGACAAAAACCAGTAGCAAATACACACACCACCATAAAAATTTCAGCAATTAGGCTTCAATATCCATGTGCACAACAACACCAAACAAGTAGCAATAACGGCAATAATGTAATATCTTCTTGCTACATTTTGTTTCTCTTCAGAAGCCTTGACTTTCTTCAACAAACCACAGATTACACGATTTACTTGTGAAGGGTTTCGTTCTTCATACCAATCAAAGTAATTGCATCCACCCAATTTTTATAAAAAAGAGAACACAATTACAAAACAATTATAAGTCAATAATTAATCAATTAATTAAATAAATAAAATATTACCTTTGAAATCATACAAGTAAAAACCTACGATCCAAATTTTGTTGAGTCCAAGAAGTCTTTAACAGAGCTTCATGACCGTACCTACAATATCGAAAATCTTTATCACAAAAAATAGTGAAAGATGCACTCGACATTGTCAAGGTCAGTTGGAAAAAATGAAAGTAATAATTTAAAGAATTTAGATAGATAAAAGAAGATGATGATGAAGAAGAAGATTTGGGAATTTAGGGTTAAATTTTAGGAGGAAGATGAATATATAACACAATAGGGGGGGAGGGGGGAATAACCGTTGGGGGCCAAGTGATGGCAAGTCAGCGAAATGTGTCAGGACTGACACAACACATTTGATGCCTATTTTATTTTACGTATTTAAAATGAACATGTCTACTTGATGCCTATGTTATTTTAGGTGTTTGAACTGAACACCGTCGATGGATTGCGCCTTTTTTATTTTGATTCACTTTAACCTTTTTAAACGTAGTGACAATTTTTTATGTCCAACAAAAGTTGAATTTTTATAATGCAACAGATTCTCCATCCGTTGTAACATTTATCCTACCTGTTCTGACTTATAGTTTATCTGTTGCAATAGGTTGGTCATCTATTGCATTATCTCGATGTTTTTATCTAAAGTCCATCTGTTGCAACAGTGGGAAGACATGTTTGATAAATTTCAACAGATAACCTACCTGTTGCAACATATGTATAAATCTATTCGATTATTCCAATAGATGTGTCATCTGTTGCAACAGATAAAGTCCATCTGTTGCAACATATGTCTAAATCTGTTCTTTTTTTCTAATAGATATGTCATCTGTTGCATTATCTTGATACTTTTATCTAAAGTCCATCTGTTGCAACAGTGGAAAGACCTGTTTGATAAATTCCAAAACATCACCTACCTGTTGCAACACATGTCTAAATCTGTTTAAATTTTTCAATAGATGTATCGTCTGTTACAACAGATACATTATCCATTGTAATATTTGAATCTAGTATTCCTTTTCAATTAATAAGTTCAAATCTAAGGAATAAATAAAATTTGTAGACAATAAAATAAATCAAAGCCTTCATAAATTAGCTTAAATAAGTCAATGAATAAATGAAATATAAAAAAACTGTTACGGGTACAGATCTCAAAAAATACATCAACAACAATTTAAGTATACTGCCAGGGATTGCTTTGACAGGCTTAAGCTATAAAGATCTACTCAGTATGGACAAGTTGTTCTTCATCCGGTGCTATGGAATTTGACTTTGCTCGTCGTGGATCTTCATTGTCGCTTACATACGGTTTCTGCGCTTTCTGTTCTCGTATTTCCATAAAAACAGTAGCATATTGTCAATGTTATTCAGCAGTAGCTTCTTCTACATCCTCCTGGAAAGCCAAAATTGGTCAATACTAATCATGAAGATACAACAAAATGGAGAAGGATAACTCATCTCTTCTAGCAAATCAAACAGGTCTTCCTCCCATTTTAAATTATCCCAAACATATTATATTTCTGTTACAATAATGAATCAACTGTTGGGACAAATTTCTACATGAGGAAGACCCTGTGTGATAATTTCCAACGGATGAATGATTCGTTGCAAAATATGAATCATCTGTTGCAGCAGATAGGTCTTCTATTGTTACTAATAAAAGCTGTACGAAGAGCTGTTTGATTTGCTAAAATATAAGAGACATATGTTACACCAGATAAAGTATCTGGTGCAACAGGTTAGTCAACTGTTGCAACAGATGTATATATCTGTTTGATAATTTTCAACAAATATGTCATCTATTGAAACAGATATGTGTCTGTTTGTTTTGTCAGTTGGAAGACACATAATATATTCACCTTCTTTAGCTCGTGCTGCTCTCCTTTGGACATTGTACGTTGCTCAGTGCAACACGCAAACAGAGGAGTTGCAATTTTACTTTTTTGGATGCCTGATAATGCCCTGGAAATCACTCTCCTTCTCCTCTTAGCCCTAATATCTAATGGAGAGGATGGAAATAAAATCCTCTTTGATGGAAGAGACCCCTCTTAAATGTCAATTCCTTTACTGAAGCAGTTAATGCATTAATAGCATTAATCACTACATCATGTTTTGCCCCGCAGTCTTGACATTTGCATGCAGAACATTGCTGGGAAAGGCAAAATCTGTATAACCAGTATGATCATACTCATAATGGTTTACTTTAAATACTATAAGAGGAGCATCATTAGCACCAACAACATCACCACTACCACCACCAACAGCTCCATCAACAACAACAAGCCTACCCTTCAAAATTATTTTTCTTGTAATGGTTGTTGCTCCAAACAATTCCATTTTTATTCTGTCGATGACCTTAGGGTCTGATAAAGTTTTACAGACCGAAAATTAAGAAAAAATGGCATCTTCAACTTTTGATTGGTCGGAAGTAGCGACGGATGCACATTCTAACATAAATCATTACATATATTAGAATGATGATTAGATCATTCAAAAAAAATAATAATTAAAAGAAAAAATTAATTATAATTATACTTACTGCATCCTTCGGGGGGTTGAAGAGATCAAGAAATTTTGCCTTTTTATGAGTTTTGGCCGACAATTATCACAAGATTCTTGGACAGGAAATTCCTTCCTGGTAGTTCACTTGTTGTCTCAAATAAGAAATGGCTTCAAACACCCAAGCCTATAAAATAACTCCAATAAATCAAAACCATTATTGAGCGAAAAAAAGGAATGATTCATAATAGAAGAAAGAAACATTTACCATGAAAGCCCATGGGAAGCCATATAAGTTGACTGTCTTTGGCGCTAATAGAGTCAACAAATATTTGATAGTTATTTTGAAGCTTTCATACCCCCATGGATAGCTGTTAAATACCTCAAGATCCTCGGAGAGCTTTATTAAACTAAGTCTTATGTTGTTGTTAACGTCTCTCGCCCAAAGAATATTATGTACAAAACAAACCAAGCACAATGACTGCTTATGCTTCTTTGAAAGTCCTTTACCTTTCAACGCTTCTATCAAATTTTTATTTTTGAAGCTTGGACCAACAATGGACACAAGGTCATCACGATCACACGACTTGACTTTGCCTCTTTTGAGTGTGCGGGGTGCTTTTTTTGGGTTAGAATAGATATAACTTGAGAAGGAGGATAATATTTTAGTCCAGTAACTATGGAAAACTCCTTCCAACCAAAACAAACAGGCATGCCACAGTAATTTATCCATACCTCATCCATCTTATCTTTGTTTTCATACATAAACCGACGCTTGAGAAGTTCATATACCATTTTCATTTGGAAACGAGTATTTTTGTCCTCCGGCAAATCAAGATATTTCCCAAAGCAGCTGTTCCTGAAATAAGCATTCAATTTTTGTTCTCGAAGTATTTTTCTAAAGGCATCGAAAGATTTTCCCATGGCTGACTTAACCACGAAATCACCCGTTAAATCTGCGGCACCATCATACTGTATTCTCACAGTATAATGATCAATGCTGAAGGCTTTGACTAGCTCTTCGGTGGAAGGGCTATTAGTATCTTTATCATCTCTTTTGAAACATTCCTCCTCCCCGTGTTCATCATATTCTGCTCCCAATTGAGATAACGCTGATAAAGCAAGCTCCTAGAGTGGTGGATGTAGCCTAGCTGCTTTACTTGTTCCTTTACTTGGACTTGATTCGATTTCTGTTATTTTGGGAACCATATTATCTAAAATTAATAGAAACATAAAATAATATATTATTGTTGATTAATGCATCATTAAAAAAGGATAACAGTAAATCAAACAAGCAAAACAATAAAATAATAGTTGCAACAGATCATCGATCTATTGCATCAGGTAGTAAATCTATTGCAACATATAACCAAACTATTGCAGCGGATGAGTAATCTGTTGCAACAATACAAAATATACCATTCATCTTTTAAGGCAGATGAATGGTCTGTTCAACAGATCGCACAACTGTTGTGACATCATCTGTTGTAACATATGAGTGATCAGTTGGAACAGTTAAATAATCCATAGCAATGGCTGAGTAATCTGTTGTGACAATACAAAACATATCACTCATCTGTTGAGAAAGATTAATGGTCTATGCAATAGGTCACACATCTGTTGTAACACATGAGTGATCTGTTAGAACAATTATCAACGGTCAATATTGTTTAGATTTCTTCCAACATAGGTTCGTCTACCACAACAAATGAATGATCAATTGGAAAAATATGATCAGTTGGAAAAATCAAGTCTTGGACTTTTCCTGTAGAAAGAGTTGGTAGGATTTTATCCAACAGGAGATTCATTTGTTGCATCAGATCATTAATCTGATGGTTCTTCCATTGCACCAGATGGTTAATTAGTTGCACCAGATTTTTTATCCAAAGCTTAATCTGTTGCAACATATGGTAAAGCTGTTGCATCAGATTATTAATCTGTTGCATCAAAACTGTAATCTGATGATTCCTCTGGTGCATCAGATAGTTGATCCGTTGCATCATATGATGAATCTGTTGCATAAGATGGTTAATATGTTGCACCAGATGGGTAATCTGTCGGAGAAAACAATACCACGATTTTGTTAAATAAAAAACAGCAATTTCACCATTTTTACCAAGAACAAGAACAAAACAAATCAAATCAAATTTTCCTTTTGTTTTAATAAACATAAACAATAAAAATCAAACTTCAAAAAAATGCAACAAACAACAAAATATCATAATTCACTTCGAAAAGTGAAGAGAAGAGAAGAAATACCAAAAATTAGGGTTATATTAAGACTGCATTTCAAATTAGTTCAACAAATATTGAAATTGTTAATCAATACTATAAGAGAAGTTGGCTCAAGTTCCTCATTTTCTTCAAAACTAAAAAGGCCATAAATTTTTACCTGTGAAAGAAGAAAAGGACCGATGAAGAATTCGAAGCTGTTGTGGTCGGAGAGCAAGGCGGTCACGTCGATTGAAGTCGAAAAGGAACTGGAATACCAACTATTTGTAGTTGGATGTTGAAGTCGCCGAGGATTGAAATAAGAAATTTGCAGAACAGTTGGTTGGGAGAGAGTTGAGAGAAGCTGTCGAGAGAGAGGAAAGAGTAATTGATTTGGATTGAAGAGGGTGTGGGTTGGGTTGATTTGTATTTTTGAAAAGATTAGAAAGTTTTAAAAATATTAATCAAGTCCACAATTAACTTGATCAAGTTTCCTAATAATGTTTGACCTTATCTGTTGGTCAATGTCACCAATCCTTAATTCAAGATGTAAAAGACACTTATTCTTCAATTTTCTCAAGTTACCTTTTATGTACAAACATAAATTAATTAATTATTCTTAGTCAAATATTAGTGAAGTGCGCATGTGCATAATTATAAAAAATACGTCATCTGTTACAACAGATATATCATGATTTGCAACAAATAGATAACCTATTGCATCAGATAATATATCTGTTGCAACATATAATATATATATATATATATATAAAATATAATATCTTCATGACATCCAAATTTTCTGACTTTTTAATTATATAAATTAATAAAGCAGATTTAAAGGCACAACTGTTCACCTCTATTTATTAATGACATTCTTGATTACTGTAAAAAGTTATGACTTAATTAAATTAATCAATATTATGATAGGTCATGACTTTTCAGCTTGAAGCTTAGCTTTATAATTATTAAAATAATTAGTTCTTTCCAGCAACCGTTTATTTTTTACACTGAGTTGCACAACAAATTATATATCTGTTGCATCAGATAAATCATCTATTACAATAGATATATTATCCGTTGCAACAAATAGTTCTATTGTTGCATCAGATAATATATCTGTTGCAACATATAATAGATATATCTTTCAAAAAAAATTTATCTTCATGACATCCAAATTTTTTGACTTTTTAATTATATAAATTAATAAAGAAGATTTAAAAACAAGAATATTTCTGGTGAGTTTTTTACGATTTAAATTGTGTTTATCATTTATTTCTTTTTTCTTTTCTGTGAAAAGAAATGACTTAATTAAATCAAGTTGGTGGTGACTTAATATTTCCGTTTCTTTAATAACCATTTTTATTAATTGAGTTATGGCAACAGATTGCATATCTATTGTATCAGATAACCCATCTGTTGCTATAATCGACCATCTGTTTAAGGAGCTTTTTTGATTTCTTCTAACTGATTTCTTTTGGTGTTGAGTTCAATTCCAACTCAGCACATATTTTTTAAACTTCTTATTCACTTTAAACTTTTTATTTTTTTCTCCCTTACTCCTTGTGTTGATTGTTCGGACTCCACTATTTTTAAGCTAAGAAGCACCCACCGTCTAAACCACACCACACCACAAGTTCCAACAATGCCAAACCCACCAACAACACCACACCACAAGTTCCAACAATACTAGCCCCACCACCAACATCAATAACAGCATCAACAACAAAGAAACAAACAACATATATAAAAAAATGATACTGCCAACAAGCCTTTTAAACTTCTCCCAACAGATGACTTTTTTTCGCATCTTATAATAAAAATTCTCGGTATGTTTATTAAACAATTAAAAGTGTAGACACATAATTTTGTCCCTCCCAAAAACCTAATTCATCTATTTTTACCTCGCGTTGTCACACTTTAACCCACGTGATCATCCCTCCATAAAATGATAAAAATAACAATCCTTAACAAATTTTACCTTGCTTTAATCCTATCCTAACAACCTCTCCAATTAAAAGTGGGCACCTCACCACCCTACTTGGAATATTCCTTTGGATTTTTCTAATTCATAAACAGAAAAGGAAGGGGGACAATATGCACACACTATAACAAAGGGGACCCACACATGTATATTTTTTTTTCTTGGAGGCCAATACATAACAATATAATAGACAATCACAATTCCTTCAACGATATTCAGAAAACACAGGAAAAGGAGAGAATATCTTCGTTTTCTTCTTCTTTGGCATAGAAAACATGCATACACACACTCATGATACATACACAGATTGGGAGAGGGATAGAGATCGAGAGATACAGTGAGGAAATTAGGAGAAACAAAAAACGACACTGATCGATCCTCAATTTTCTGGAGACATTCTCGCTGGAACTGTGGCTTTCGTCACTATTTGAATCATCATTGAAGCTCACCGTAGCTCTGTCTAGGCAACAATAATACCGTGGATTGCTCTATCTAAACCATCGCTAGAAAGAAGAAACAAACAGTAATTCCAGCTGATTGCTCTATTCAAACCATCGGGAAACACCACCCACAAGAATGTCATCACCTTATCTCATCTCAGTCGATAAAATTAATCCAAAATCATGGTTGGCATTTGAATGTGTGGTTAGATTTGGGGTGTCATTTCTTCTTTTTGTTTGTGGATTTTAGTTCTAAATTGGTTTAAGGGGAATTACTGCGGGATTTTAGGTTCGTAAGTTGAGGATTTCTAATTCGAGTTTGCATTCGTTGCTGTGGTTCAATTCGAGGTCTCCGGTTGCGGACTTCGTCTCTTTAGTCGAGTAATATTGAATTTGAATGCTTCAAATGAGGTCCAATTCTACTCTTTCACCTTTTTTAATTTCATTGTTGATAATATCCGGTGCATTAAATTTAATATCGTGTTGGTTGATCTGTGTTGATGTGAATTATTGGTTTTTTATTTTCGTTGTTTGATTTCTTTGGTTATGGATTACGAGATGAAATAGTATCTCGTTTGAGAATTAAAATTGGTTGTTTTGGAGAAAAAATTGAGAAATTGATAAAAGGGTGAATTTAGGTCGATTTTGATTCATTGTTGTTTTTGTTTAATTCGGAATAAATCTCAAGTTTGTGAACTCGATAGGAGCATATTTTAGGCCGAAAGATGAATAGTCAAATGTAGGTTGGGTAGGCAAAGCTTAGGATTTATGATTGTTGAATGATGAAATGTTTGTGGAATGATTTTGATTTATGCATTGGGATGTATTGTATTTATTTGGTCGGGGAATGCCCCAAGGATTTTGTATTGATTTATTCGGGATGCCCCAAAGTATGATGTACTTGAAGAAGGTGCGCACAAGGCCCAAAACGTCTGTTGGGGAAAGCAATGGAGCTTAGTCTAGGATTAGTTTAGAATAGGATTTACACTTTTCATATTTTTCTATTTTTGGACTGTATAATTGAACTGAACATTATATTTTTGGGATTTGTTTTGATTTGTGTTTTTCTGTTTGATTGTTGTGTGTTTATATGGTTTATACATCTTTAGTGTCGAATTAGACGATACGCTCTACCAAGCGACCGTGGTCGAACCACGGGATCAAGGGGTGCCTAAAACCTTCCCCTCGATCAACAGAATTCCTTAGACGGAGTCTTTGTTCGTAAACCAGTTTTAAAAGAGTCAAAACAGTTTTTGAAGAGGATTTTCCAAAGGTGACTTGTCACACTGGATTATGCCAAGCGGCGACTCTGAATAAAAAATGTAAATAGTCCTTTTTCGAAATAAATTTTTAATCTTTTGTCACGTTAATAATAAAAACCATTTCAAAACATAAAACAATACTTTTTGGGAGTTAAAAAACGGGTATGACAGCTCTAGCGACTCTGCTGAGGATCCTTTTCAGAATTCGAGCTTATTTTTGGAGTTATATCGTCTTAGTTTTGACATTATGAGTGTATAGAAATTGTTTATGTTATTGCTTGTATTTGTTTATCGTTGTTGAGTGCCTACGTGCTATGTGTTTACAGTTTTTATCTTATGTGTTACTGGTTTATATCTGGCATCATTTGCATAATCCGAGTCAATTCTTTCTGCAACAAGTTCTGCAGTACACGCTGTGTACACGACCTATAGTTAAGTCACCCTTGTTTTTAGGAGGGGGAGACGTCGTATGGTATGGAGTGGGTGGAATCTAGCGTATCCACTATCGACTATACGCTCCCCCGAACATCCTTGTTAGTAAACCTCAGTGTAGGTCAGCCTTTAGGTCATGCTTATTTGCATCATATTGAGATCTAGCAGGACTCACTTGGTCCTTTGCATGAGACTCACCTTTAAAGCATCCCTATGTGCTAAATGTTGCATTTTTAGGGTAATGTGGTCATTTGATAGACTGATTTGGGAAAAAGCATGAGTTAGAAGCAAAGTGTGTAGGCAAGAAATTGTTGAACAAAAAAGGAAGAAAAAAGAGATTTGGTAGTTTTTAGGGTTCTTTATGGCTTTTGTTTTTCACAATTCAAAAAAAAAATTAATTTTTGCACTCATTTTCCAACAAATCAAAAACGTTAAAAATATTTTCTTTTTATTTCTTTAGTAAGTATTTACAATTTGAAAACTCCAAAAAAAAATTCCTTTCAATAGGAGCTTTGTACATTTTTATATAACGAAAATATCAAAAAGATATTTTCTTTGGTAGTTGTTGGTGTTAGTTTCTAATTAAAAATCCAAAAAAGATTTTATTCGTCTGTCTTTAGTCATGTCTCTCAATTCAGGGTTTAGTTTGCCATTTAATCCTTAATTGTCCAATCTGGACGAACTACGCACCCCTGATTCTCCTCTCTCGGGAGTGAGATACGTAGGCAGCCTATTGTTGGTTTGGGTATCTTATTTTAAAAATTCAAAAAGATTTTCTTTACTCTTTATTTAGAGTGGGTGTTTCACGTATGCCTCGAAAAGAAAACTGCAAAAAGATTTTCCTTAATAGTCGTAGGGTTCATTTTTGGTTGATCTTATTTGAAAAATCCAAAAAGGATTTTCTTCACTCTTCATTTAGATTAGGTGTTTCATGTACATCTTTAAAAGAAAACAACAACAA
>NW_025859343.1:62528-74011 GCF_002878395.1 Capsicum annuum
GATTTAATTATATGATATATTCATGTGGTATCAGTAAGACATAATTGTCACATGCATTATATTCTCTAATATTATAATAATACTATGCGCACACACAAGGAGATCGTAGGTATAGACAATGGAATAGGATGACGTATTTTTTTTAATTATGCACATGCGCACTTCACTAATATTTGACTAAGAATAATTAATTAATTAATGTTTGTACATAAAAGGTAACTTGAGAAAATTGAAGAATAGGTGTCTTTTACATCTTGAATTAAGGATTGGTGATATTGACCAACAGATAAGGTCAAACATTATTAGGAAACTTGATCAAGTTAATTGTGGACTTGATTAATATATTTAAAACTTTCTAATCTTTTCAAAAATACAAATCAACCCAACCCACACCCTCTTCAATCCAAATCAGTTACTCTTTCCTCTCTCTCTACAGCTTCTCTCAACTCTCTCCCAACCAACAGTTCTACAAAATTTCTCCCTTAAACCCCCGACGACAAATAGTTGGGCTTCGAGTTCCCCTCTTTAATTCAATCAACCTGTCTCTCATCCCTCTCTTGGCAGCTTCTCTCAACTCTCTCCCAACCAGCCGTTCTGCAAATTTGTTATTTCAAACCTCGACGACTTCAACATCCAACTACAAATAGTTGGTATTCCAGTTCCTTTTCGACTTTAATCGACGTGACAGCCTTCCTCTCCTACCACAACAGCTTCGAATTTTTCATCGGTCCTTTTCTTCTTTCACAGGTAAAAATTTATGGCCTTTTTAGTTTTGAAGAAAACGAGGAACTTGAGCCAACTTCTCTTAGAGTATTGATTAACAATTTCAATATTTGTTGCACTAATTTGAAATGCGGTCTGAATATAACCCTAATTTCTGGTATTTCTTCTCTTCTCTTCTCTTTTCGAAGTGAATTATGATATTTTGTTGTTTGTTGCATTTTTTTGAAGTTTGATTTTTATTGTTTATGTTTATTAAAACAAAAGGAAAATTTGATTTGATTTGTTCTGTTCTTGTTCTTGTTCTTGGTAAAAATGGTGAAATTGTTGTTTTTTATTTAACAAAATCGTGCTACAGTTTTCTCCGACAGATTACCCATCTGGTGCAACATATTAACCATCTTATGCAACAGATTCATCATATGATGCAACAGATCAACTATCTGATGCACCAGAGGAACCATTAGATTACAATTTTGATGCAATAGATTAATAATCTGATGCAACAGCTTTACTATATGTTGCAACAGATTAAGCTTTGGATAAAAAATCTGGTGCAACTAATTAACCATCTGGTGCAATGGAAGAACCATCAGATTAATGATCTGATGCAATAGATGAATCTCCTGTTGGATAAAATCCTACCAACTCTTTCTACAGGAAAAGTCCAAGACTTGATTTTTCCAACTGATCATTTATCTGTCGTGGTAGACGATCCTATGTTGGAAGAAATCTAAACAATATTGGCCATTGATAATTGTTCTAACAGATCACTCATGTGTTGCAATAGATGTGTGACCTGTTGCACAGACCATTCATCTTTCTCAACAGATGAGTGATATGTTTTGTATTGTCGCAACAGATTACTCAGCCTTTGCAACTGATTATTTAACTATTCCAATTGATCACTCATATGTTACAACAGATGATGTCACAACAGTTGTGTGATCTGTTGAACAGACCATTCATCTGTCTTAAAAGATGAATGGTATATTTTGTATTATTGCAACAGATTACTCATCCGCTGCAATAGTTTGGTTATATGTTGCAACAGATATACTACCTGATGCAATATATCAATGATCTATTGCAACTATTATTTTACTGTTTTGCTTGTTTGATTTACTGTTATCCTTTTTAATGATGCATTAATCAACAATAATATATTATTTTATGTTTGTGTTAATTTTAGATAATATGGTTCCCAAAATAACAGAAACCAAATCAAGTCCAAGTAAAGGAACAAGTAAAGCAGCTAGGCTACATCCACCACTCTATGAGCTTGCTTTACAAGCGTTATCTCAATTGGGAGCAGAATATGATGAACACAGGAAGGAGGAATGTTTCAAAAGAGATGATGAAGATACTAATAGCCCTTCCACCGAAGAGCTGGTCAAATCCTTCAGCATTGATCGTTATATTGTGAGAATACAGTGCGATGGTGCCGCAGATTTAACAGGTGATTTCGTGGTTAAGTCAGCCATGGGAAAATATTTCGACGCCTTTAGAAAAATACTTTGAGAACAAAAATTGAATGCTTATTTTAGGGATAGCCGCTTTGGGAAATATCTTGATTTGCCGGAGGACAACAATAATCGTTTCCAAATAAAAACGGTATATGAACTTCTCAAGCGTCGGTTTATGTATGAAAACAAAGATAAGATGGATGAGGTATGGATAAATTACTATGGCATGCCTGTTTGTTTTGGTTGGAAGGAGTTTGCCATAGTTACTGGACTAAAATGTTATCTTCCTTCTCAAGTTATATCTATTCTAACCCAAAAAAAGCACCCTGCACACTCAAAAGAGGCAAAGGCAAGTCGTGTGATCGTGATGACCTGGTGTCCATTGTTGGTCCAAGCTTCAAAAATAAAAATTTGATGGAAGCGTTGAAAGGTAAAGGACTTTCAAAGAAGCATAAGCAGTCATTGTGCTTGGTTTGTTTTGTACATAATATTCTTTGGGCGAGAGACGTTAACAACAACATAAGACTTAGTTTAATAAAGCTCTCCAAGGATCTTGAGGCGTTTAACAGCTATCCATGGGGGTATGAAAGCTTCAAAATGACTATCAAATATTTGTTGACTCCATTAGAGCCAAAGACAGTCAACTTATATGGCTTCCCATGGGCTTTCATGGTAAATGTTTCTTTCTTCTATTATGAATCATTCATTTTTTTTGCTCAATAATGGTTTTGATTTATTAGCGTTATATTATAGGCTTGGGTGTTTGAAGTCATTTCTTATTTGAGACAACAAGTGAACTACCAAGAAGGAGTTTCCTGTCCAAGAATCTTGTGATAGTTGTCGGCCAAAACTCATAAAAAGGCAAAATTTCTTGATCTCTTCAACCCCCCCGAAGGATACAGTAAGTATAATTATAATTAATTTTTTCTTTTAATTAATATTTTTTTTGAATGATCTAATCATCATTCTAATATATGTAATGATTTATGTTAGAATATGCATCCATCGCTAGTTCCGACCAATCAAAAGTTGAAGATGTCATTTTTTCTTAATTTACGGTCTGTAAAACTTTATCAGACCCTAAGTTCATCGACAGTATAAAAATGGAATTGTTTGGAGCAACAACCATTACAAGAAAAATAATTTTGGAGGGTAGTCTTGTTGTTGTTGATGGAGTTGTTGGTGGTGGTAGTGGTGATGCTGTTGGTGCTAATGATGCTTCTCTTACAGTATTTAAAGCAAACCATTATGAGTATGATCATACTGGTTATACAGATTTTGCCTTTTCTAGCGAATGTTCTGCATGCAAATGTCAAGACTGCAGGGCAAAACATGATGTAGTGATTAATGCTATTAATGCATTTACTGCTTCAGTAAAGGAATTGACATTTAAGAGAGGTCTCTTCCAGCAAAGAGGATTTTATTTCTATCCTCTCCATTAGAGGAGAAGGAGAGTGATTTCCAGGGAATTATCCCAATTGACAAAACAAACAGAAACATATCTGTTTCAATAAATGACACATCTGTTTAAAATTATCAAACAGATATATACATCTGTTGCAACAGTTGACTAACCTGTTGCACCAAATACTTTATCTGGTGTAACATATGTCTCTTATGTTTTAGCAAATCAAATAGCTCTTTGTACATCCTTTATTAGTACCAACAGAAGACCTATCTGCTGTAACAGATGATTCATATTTTGCAACAGATGGTTCATCCGTTCGAAATTATCACACAGGGTCTTCCTCATGTAGAAATTTGTCCTTACAGTTGATTCATTATTGTAAAAGAAATATAATATGTTTGGGACAATTTAAAACGGGAGGAAGACCTGTTTGATTTGCTAAAAGAGATGAGTTATCCTTCTCCATTTTTTTGTACCTTCGTGATTAGTGTTGACCAATTTTGGCTTTCCAGGAGGATGTAGAAGAAGCTACTGCTGAACAGCATTGACAATATGCTACTCTTTTTATGGAAATAGGAGAACAGAAAGCGCAGAAACCGTATGCAAGCGACAATGAAGATCCACGACGAGCAAAGTCAAATTCCATAGCATCGGATGAAGAACAACTTATCCATACTGAGTAGATCTTTATAGCTTGAGCCTGTCAAAGCAATCCCTGGCAGTATACTTAAATTGTTGTTGATGTATTTTTTGAGATCTGTACCCATAACAGTTTTTTTATATTTCATTTATTCATTGACTTATTTAAGCTAATTTATGAAGACTTCGATTTATTTTATTGTCTACAAATTTAATTTATTCCTTATATTTGAACTTATTAATTGAAAAGGAATACTAGATTCAAATATTGCAACGGATAATGTATCTGTTGCAACAGACGACACATCTATTGGAAAATTTAAACAGATTTAGACATGTGTTGCAACAGGTAGGTGATGTTTTGGAATTTATCAAACAGGTCTTTCCACTGTTGCAACAGATGGACTTTAGATAAAAGTATCAAGATAGTGCAACAGATGACACATCTATTGGAATAAAAGGACCGATTTAGACATACGTTGCAACAGATAGAGTTTATCTGTTGCAACAGACGACACATCTATTGGAATAATCGAATAGATTTATACATATGTTGCAACAGGTAGGTTATCTATTGAAATTTATCAAACATGTCTTCCCACTGTTGCAACAGATGGACTTTAGATAAAAACATCGAGATAATGCAATAGATGACCAACCTATTGCAACAGATAAACTATATGCTAGAACAGGTAGGATAAATGTTACAACGGATGGAGAATCTATTGCATTATAAAAATTCAACTTTTGTTGGACATAAAAAATTGTCACTACGTTTAAAAAGGTTAAAGTGAATTAAAATAAAAAAGGCGCAATCCATCGATGGTGTTCAATTCAAACACCTAAAATAACATAGGCATCAAGTAGATATGTTCATTTTAAATAGGTAAAATAAAATAGGCATCAAATGTGTTAGTGTCAGTCCTGGCACATTTCGTTGACTTGCCGTCACTTGGCCCCCAACGGTTATTTCCCCCCCCATTGTCTTATATATTCATCTTCCTCCTAAAATTTAACCCTAAATTCCCAAATCTTCTTTTTCATCGTCATCTTCTTTTATCTTTCTAAATTCTTTAAATTATTACTTTCATTTTTTCCAACTGACCTTGACAATGTCGAGCGCATCTTTCACTATTTTTTGTGATAAAGATTTTTGATATTGTAAGTCATGAAGCTCTGTTAAAGACTTCTTGGACTCAACAAAATCTGGATCGTAGGTTTTTTACTTGTATGATTTCAAAGGTAATATTTTATTTATTTAATTAATTGATTAATTATTGACTTGTAATTGTTTTGTAATTGTGTTCTCTTTTTTATATAAATTGGGTGAATGCGATTACTTTTATTGGTATGAAGAACAACACCCTTCACAAGTAAATCGTGTAATCTAGGGTTTGTTGAACAAAGTCAAGGCTTCTGAAGAGAAACAAAATCGAGCAAGAAGATATTACATTGTTGCCGTTATTGCTACTGGTTTGGTGTTGTTGTGCACATGGATATTGAAGCCTAATTGCTGAAATTTTTATGGTGGTGTGTGTATTTGCTACTGGTTTGTTGTCGACGAGCACATGGATATTCAAGCATAACTGTTGGAAAATATCAAAAAGATTTAGGCATATGTTGTAAAATTTAGGTCATCTGTGGAAATTATCAAACAGGTCTTCCCACTATTGCAACAGATTAGACTTAGATTATTAGATTATTCATAGAAATTATCAAACAGGTCTTCTCACTATTGCAATAGATTAGACTTAGATTATTAGATTATTAGATTATTCAAACAGGTCTTCCCACTGTTGCAACAGATGGATAATTTAACTATTGCATTATAAAAAACTCAACTTTCATCAAAAAAAATTATTGCCACTACATGTACATGTAATAAAGTGAAGGGTGACTTGAAATTTAAAATTTCTATTTCAAAAGCTTCTATATACACAGGTTTCAAGCGTCCAGTTAGTACCCCATAAGCCCAGACTTCTTACGGGTTTACCATAGCGTTGTAGCACAGAAAAGTCATTGGCTCGATCATTTCTGTGTCGGTCAGCAAACATTCGATGTGTGCAAGAGAATGCGAGCCGCTCGCTTAGTGGCATCATCTTTTGGAAGGATCATTCCCCTGTTTTGACCTTCAAAATACCATGATTTCTTCATCAACACTTCCTTTGACAAATGACTCATCAGTTTACTCTCCCTCAACAAGATGGGCAACAACACCATCAGTGGCTCCACGAGGAGAAAAAGATCAAAATCGTCGATGAGAGGTACGTTGGAGTCATGAACATTGATCTTTCCCTCCTTGAGTAGTATCTCAACAGCCCGATAATGCATGTTATTCACGCTAATGACTATGAGAGTCCTTTTTGCCTCGGTCCAGCTCTTGCCGTATGGATTTGACCTATCTCCTCTAACATATCTTAATGTTTCTTATTCATCCAAGACCAATGTAGGAACTAGGAAATCAAGTCCCACTCCAAGGGCTGACGCCTCTCCATTGAGTTGATCGTACCTATCCTTAAGATTCTTGCAGAAGTCGAGGTCCATTATCCTATCGGCACGTCGTAAGCTTCCTGGTACATTAATTGCCTTTTCCTCATGAGGTAGAGAATTATGTCAACATGCTGTGAGATAAGAAGTCAATTTTTAAAGAATTCAATTTTTAAATAGGTTAGTAATTGTAAACATGCAACGGATAGTCCATCTATTGCATAGGGTTCTCTGAATCAATAATCCAACACAACTTGGGCAACAGATGGATAATAAGTTGCAACAGAACCACAACCAGTTGCACCAGTATACCCAACTATTGCAACAGATATGAAATCTATTTCGTAGCTTCTTCTTCATGGGGTAGATTAGAAGGTCTAGGTTAGGAAAATTAAACTTGCCTTGTCCTCGTACGTCATAGTCTGGAAGGGAGGCCTAGGGTAATCTGGTGCGCCTGGCTTGGCATTCTTGGCCTTTTGCAGATCCCTCTTCTCTTTGGTGCCAATTTCCGCGTATATGTCCACCTTCTTAACTGGCCCCTGAACTTCAACAACTTTTGGAGAGGGAGGAATTGCAATTTCTTTTGATTTCCGAGCAGAGAGTACGTCTCTAATTGCTCTTTTCTTTCTCCTAACCAAAACTGTAGGAGTGTGTCGCTTCCTCACCTTCTTGGATGGTATGACACACCTCTTGGATTTTATTTCCTTGATAGCTTTAGAGATAGCCTCTACTTTTTCAAAGAGTTTATCCTGTCTGTCCTTGCACTCATCGCATTCGCAATGAGAACATGAGGGTGAAAAGGGGTGAGAGGGACCTGTATAAGGGCGAAAAGGGGTGTTTTCAAACATATTATTCTTTGGTATCAGTAAAAGCATGCCTGCCACCAATACTAACAACTCCACCAGAAGAAGCACTGGGATCTGCCTTAGTAAAAGGTTGGTCATGAGAGCCTCAACATTAGGCTGACCTTGCCTAACTGCTCTTTTTATGGCTGTTGCTCCAGCCAATTCCTTTTTTATTAACTCCATCATTGGGTATGTAGTAGTATCAATATGACCAAGAGTAATATAAGAAATCATCACCGACTCCTCCTCAGTAGGCACGATCCATGGATGCACAACCTATAAAAAAGAAAAAAAAGACAGATGTATTTAAATCATATAATATAATAATTTTCACAGTTGGACTACATCTTAAAAAAAAGGACCCATCTGTTGTATAGTTTGCAGTATATGGTTAAAATTTATTTGAGTCTGGTTCAGAGAAATAGAGCAACATATAGATAATCTGATGCAAAATATCAATCATCTGTTGCAACAGCTGCACAAGACAGGTAATCTATTATGCAATAGATGATCTGTACATCGCAATAGATGAACGATATATTATCAGATTAAACATCTATTGCATAATTTGCAGTAAGTGGTTAACCTTTTAGGAATCGGGTTTAGAGAACCAAAGCCACAAATGGGTAATCTGATGCAAGATATACCCCGTCGCAACAGATGTCCCATCTGGTGCATCAGATATAACATCTCATGCACCAGATATAACATCTGTTCAATATCTTTCTTATCTTTGAGTAGAATTATTTTACTTGAAGAAGATGTACTGCATCATTCGGAGGTTAAAGAGATCAGCCTCCCTTAATATTGGTGTTGCTCTTTGCAGCCAACCACCTAAACAACCTTGGATGAGAAACCTCATCCGAGTAATCCATTAACTGCTTTCATAGGGGAGGAATGACTTCAAATGCCCAAGCCTAAAAAGTGTAAACAGGAAGCAAGCAAAAAAATCATAATAGCTATATTCAATATAAATTAATGGATGAGTAAATTAGTGATTAATTTTACCATGAAAGCCCAAGGAAAGCCATATAATGTGGTCCTATTTCTCTTTCTGACTCTCCAATTCCTCCCCTTTCTCACTTTTATTTTCTTTATCACCATCTACGGACCCTTGTCCACCTCCCTCAACATTGTTTTCACATCTCTCCTCAGCTTCGCTTTTCCCTGACTGAGATTGTTCAGGAAGCTCCTCCGAATCCCTCTGTACTGTAGCCTTTTTTTGAGTGGTCAGACGTTGATCCACTTTCACTTTCTTTTCTTTTGGAGACATGTTTTACCTACAGACAAAGAAAAACAAAAACTACATTACAGTTGATATATGCATTGATTTTAAAAAATACATTACAAATACCATGAATACCGACACACCAACAGCCACCACCACAAACACTATCAACCAATGCCAACAAACAAACAAACACCACGAATACCGACACCTCCACAAACACCACCAACCAATGCCACCATCGGTGCCACCACGACGACCACAAACTTCACCACCAACAACACCAACACCATCCAACTATACCACGATAGTCAATGGAACACTGCAATGGAAACTAGAGATTTCTCGAGTTCTTCCTACGATTTTACCATCAAAACTCAAAATTGTAAACCCATTCTTAAAGATAATACAACTAAAAGTTTTATTTTTCATCATTAACTTAAAAACCCTTATTTTTTAGACAAAAAAAATATAGATCTCTTCTCAAACTCTGTTGCCTACGAAGACAAAGAAAATGACTGATACAAGCAAAAATGATGTTGAAAATAACACCTATATGGTCGGAAATGAGAAGAAAAGCGATCTGTTGAGGAGGGTTGATCAAATTTGTTGCGTAGTTATTGTTTGTACTGTATTATTGAGTGAGAATGAGGGAGAATAATCCAGACCTCAAGATTTAAAATGATGAAACGTTTTGTATGGGTTGTTTTGTATTTTGAAAAGGAATGACAAGTAGTTTTGAAAATGTTAATTTGGTCTGAAATGATCTTAATTATTTTTAAAATTATAAAATATATGCGTAATTTTTAAAATCATATAAAAAAAATTGAAGTTGTAGTTGACCGAGTACTCTAGGAGGTGACCCTGTGAAAACTCACCCCTGGTCCTAGATTAATCAATTTAGGAGTCTAACATATGAACTTAATTGAAATTGTAAAAAATAAATGTTCAAAATATTGCGTCAAATTTCTCATCTGTTGTAAATTATCAATCAGATTAGGTAACAACAGATTACGAATCTGATGTAAATTATCAAATAGATTAAGTCATCTGTTGAGACAAATTGCCCATCTACTGTAAATTATCAAATGGATTGTCATATGTCACAAAATATTACCCATATGTTGTAAATTATCAAATAGGCGCTGCCATCTGTTGTGGCTGACCCTATGAGAACTCACCCCTAGTCCTAGATTAATCGATAGTTTACCCTATGAGAACTCACCCCTAGTCCCAGATTATTCAATCAAGGTATTAGTACCCTAGCACTAGATTAATCAATTAAGGTATTAGTCTAACATATGAGGTAGTAAGAATCGGTTCAGCTCAGAGTGATCGATCCTCGAGTCTGGTCGGGAGGAACGCAATACCGTTTCATTATGCAATTAACAAAAGACTCAATTGAAGTTGTAGTTAACCCTATGAGAACTCACATTCAATTAAGGTATTAGTCTTACATATGAACTCAATTGAATTATATATAAACAAATGCTCAACCTATTGCAACAGATGTCTTTTCTATTGGATCAAATCAAATATATTATGTAATCTATTGCAACATCTTACATATCTGTTGTAAATAATCAAACAGATTAAGTCATATGTTGCAATAGATTACCCATATGTTGTAAATTATCAAATGAATTGAGCATATATTGCAATAGATTACCCATTTGTTGTAAATTATCAAATAGGTGATGTCATCTATTGTAGTTGACATTATGAGAACTCACCCCTAGTTCTAGATTAATCAATTAAGGTATTAGTTGGACATATGAGGTAGTAAGAATTGATTCGGCTCAAAGTGATCTATCGACGACTCTTGTCGGGAGGAGCGCAATCCCATCTCATCATGCATTTGCCAAAAGACTCAATTGAAGTTGTAGTTGACCCTATGAGAAATCATCCCTAGTCCCAAATTATTCAATTAAGGTATTAGTTGAACGTACGTGGTAGTAAGAATTGGTTCATCTCAGAGTGATCGATCGATGACTCTTGTCGGGAGGAATGCAGTACCGTCTCATCATGTAATTGCTAAAAAACTCAATTGAAGTTGTAGTTTACCCTTTGTGCTCATTCACCCATCCTTAATTCCACCTAGATCAATGTAGGTACTATTATTAATCTTAACATTAAGTTAATGAGAATACATTTCAACTCAGAGTGATCGATCGACGACTCGGGTCGGGATGAACGTAATACTAACACCATGCAAATGCAACGACTCAATTGGATTTGTAATTGATCCTGTGAGATCATTCATTCATCCCTCATTCCACCTAGATCAATGTAGGTACTATTATTAATCTTAACATTAAGTTAATGAGGAGCTTATTAGTTCATCCCTAGTTCATCCTAAATCAATTGCAATGAAATCCGTTGCAACAAACAACTAAGCTGTTGGAGAATTTCAAATAGATAACAATATCTGTTGCAATAGATGACATTTCTTATTTAATTATCAAATAGACATTTGCATCTGTTATGACGGATGACTGAGGTATTGGAAATTTTCAAATAGATATAGATATCTGTTGTAACAGATGACGTTTTTGATTTAATTATCAAATGGCATTTCCATTTGTTGTCACATATGACTGAGCTGTTGGGATTTATCAAATAGATAGCTAAATCTGTTGCAATAGACGACATATCTATTTGAAAATCTTTTTGTTTTCTTTTAATTTTAA
>NW_025859343.1:74111-92336 GCF_002878395.1 Capsicum annuum
ATATTGACTTGGCACTCCCATCAAGAAAATATTAATTAGGGGTTTATTTTACTATCAAATTAGCCTTATTAATTATGCTTTGTAAATATAAATTTGAATAAATACACTTTTTTTAGTCATTTAATATTAAGGGTAGTACATCTAGAAATTAGAATTATCTCATCTCTCCCCTTCTCTCCTTCAGCTCTAAATCTCTCATCTTTTTTCTTTCTATCCTCTTTAGAGTTATCACAACCTTTTTTTTTTCTCCTCTTTCTCAAAAATTTTTGTTCGGATCTAAACCGATCGATATCCATATCTTATATTTCTCAACTAAAATTGTTGTTTTGACCTCTTTTTGACATTGTATGATATGATTCACTATTTCTCTTTCATTCTCGTCTTCTTCTTGCAACTTTATTTACATCTTTTTGTTTATTTATTACCATTTTCCCATATCATATTTAGGTAAAAAATTTGAAGGAAATTTTTGTCACACCCCTTTTTTAACTCCTAAAAAGTTTTGTTATACGATTTGAAAGAGTTTTTATTATTAAAGTGACAAAAGATTAAAAATTTATTTCAAAAAAGTACTATTTACATTTTTTATTTAGAGTCACCACTTGGCATAATCCGGTGTGCCAAGTCACCTTTGGAAAATCCTTTTCAAAAACTGTTTTGACTCTTTTAAAACTGGTTTGCGAACAAAGATTCCAGCTAAGGAATTTTATTGACCGAGGGAAAGGTGTTAGGAACCCCTTGATCCCGTGGTTCGACCATGATTTCTTGGTGGAGTGTATCGGCTAATTCAACACTAAAGATGTATAAACCATATAAACACACAACAATCAATCAAACAGACACAAATCGAAACAAATCCCAAAAATATAATGTTCAATCCAATTATACATTCCAAAAATAGAAAAATATGAAAAATGTAAATCCTATTCTAAATTAATCCTAGACTAAGCTCCATTGCTTTCCCCAACTGACGCTTTGTGCCTTGATCGTGCACCATCTTCAAGTACACGATACTTTGGGGCATTCCCCGGATAAATCAATACAAAATCCTTTGGGCATTGCCAGACCAAATAAATACAATAGATCCCAATGCATAAATCAAAATCATTCCACAAACATTTCATCATTCAACAATCACAAATCCTAAGCTTTTCCTACTCAACCTAAGTTTGACTATTCATCTTTCAGCCTAAAATATGCTCCTATCGAGTTCACAAACTTGAGATTTATTCCGAATTAAATAAAAACAACAATGAATCAAAATCGACCTAAATTCACCCTTTTATCAATTTCTCAATTTCCGCTCCAAAACGACAAATTTTAATTCTCAAATGAGATACCAATTCATCCTGTAATCGGTAACCAAAGAAATCAAACAATGAAATTAAATAATCAATAATTCACATCAACACAGATCAACCAACATGATATTCAATTTAATGCACCAAATATCATCAACAATGAAATAAAAAGAGGTGAAAGAGTAGAATTAGACTTCATTTGAAGCTTTCAAATTCAATATTACACCAATAAAGAGACTAAGCCCGCAACCAGATATTGTTATGTATCTGTGTTCTCTTTCAAATTTAATTCTCTTCTTTTCCTGTGTTCTCTGAATATCGTTGAAGGAATAGTGATTGTCTATTATATTGTTATGTATTGGCCTTCAAGAAAAAAAGAAAATATCCATGTGTGGGTCCCCTTTATTATGGTGTGTGCATATTGTCCCCCTCCCTTTTCTGTTAATGAATTGTAAAAATCCAAAGTAATATTCCAAGTGGGTTGGTGAGGTGCCCGCTTTTAATTGGAGAGGTTGTTAGGATAGGATTAAAACAAGGTAAAATTTGTTAAGGATTGTTATTTTTATCATTTTATGGAGGGATGATCACGTGGGTTAAAGTGTGACAACGTGAGGTAAAAATGGATGAATTGGGTATTTGGGAGGGACAAAGTTACGTGTCTACATCATGCCCCTCTTTGCATGTAAACACAAAGTGTTTTCATACAAAGAAGTAGACAACGAGATAGAATTTTTTCCCAACCATTATTCAAAAGAAGAAACAAAAGGAAGAAGGACAACCGCATCTTGACTTAGGAAACTCCCACCTACCCAAGTTATAAGGGAATCAAGTGAAAAGTATCTTAAAGGATTGGACGGAGAAGGATTATACCGAGTTGGAGAGTCGAGTGAGGTCCCTTTGAGGTTCTGGTCCGCGGTTCTGTCATTACATCAAAATTGAAAATTATAAGTTAAAAACATAAATAAAATTACAAAAACTCTATCTATGCAATTTCTTTGACTCTTGACTTGCTATTTCATCATCCTGTTCTTCAGGCGGGCTCCTGACTTGCAATTCTCTTCAACTTGTTGCTTGGTTTTCAATTGTTTCACCTTGTTTCTTGAATTTCCATTTATTCTCCTTGTGCTTCGGGTGGGATCCAATGTTGCTTAAGTTATCAAAAAAAGGAAGTGCGTCACCTTACAGATGTTGCTTGAATTACCAAAACAAGTAAGTGTGTCTCCTTATCAATGCCGCTTAAATTACCAAAATAAAGAAGTGTGTCTCCTTACCAATGCTGCTTGAATTACCCAAACGAGAAAGTATGTATCCTTACAAATATTTCTAGAAATACCCAAACAGGAAAGTATGTCTCCTTACCAATGCCTCTTAAATTACCAAAATAAGAAAGTGTGTCTCCTTACCAATGCCGCTTAAATTACCAAAACAAGAAAGTGTGTCTCTTTACCAATGATGCTTGAATTACCCAAACAAAGAAGTGCGTCTCCTTACAAATGTTTCTTGAATTACCAAATAAGGAAGTCCATCTCCTTACAAATGTTTCTTGAATTGTCCAAAATAGGAAGTGCGTCTCCTTACAAATGTTACTTGAATTTCCCAAACAAGGAAGTGCATCTCCTTAAAAATACTACTTGAATTACCAAACAAGGAATTGTGTCTCCTTACAAATACCGTTTGAATTACCAAACAAGGAAGTGCATTTCCTTACAAATGTTGCTTGAATTATCAAAACAAGGAAGTGCATCTCCTTACAAATGTTGCTTGAATTTTCCAAACAAGGAAGTGCGTCTCCTTATAAATACCACTTGAATTACCAAACAAGAAAATACGTTTCCTTACAAATACCAATTGAATTACCAAACAAGGAATTACATCTTCTTACAAATACTGCTTGAATTACCAAACAAGGAAGTGAGTTTCCTTACAAATGTTACTTGAATGAAAAAAATAAGAAAATGCATCTCTTTATAAATGCCGCTTGAATTATCCAAATAAGAAAGTGTGTCTCCTCACCAATGTTGCTTGAATTATCCAAACAAGGAAGTGCGTCTCCTTACAAATGTCACTTGAATTACAAATGTTGCTTGAATTGTCCAAACAAGGAATTGCGTCTCCTAGAGATGTTGGATGATGAGTTTTACCATGGTTTTGATTACCAAAACTATGCAACAATATTATCTCCTGCATTTGTGAAAGTGAGGCATTGCAAGTTTTGATGTTTAGGCTTTGAAATCCTTGATTTGAAGGTAACATTTATTCCTGTTTCATAAAAAGAAAACTTGTTATTTTAAAAACATGGTGGCTGGTTTGTGGCCTTGGCCTTCGTGGCAATCTCTCTTGCCCATGTCACATTAATCTTGCTTTCAACCATTACCATATGTCATTGAATCGCTGCATCATTGATCTGAACTCAGATTATTAAGAGTGACTCTGAAACAAACACAGTATTTATGCTTTGCCATACTTCTCAAGTAAACCCTTTGAACTTTGATATTTCCATAAGTTCCCAGACTTGTCTATTGACAAAAATTTTTGCATGCCTTATTTCGGCTCACAATCATGTCTCTTTCATGTGCTAGCCTTTTGTCTTGCTTTTTGCAATTGAAGAAGCTGGTAACCAATTTTGAAATGTTTTCTCACTTGTTTCGACATAGATTTGACTCAACGACAAGAGAAAAATGACAATTTTTATTTAAATAACTGACTCAAGAAAGATAAAACAAAAATAAAGAGAAGAAAGAAAAGACAATGAATGTCCCCATTTGAAACAAAGAAATAAAAGTGTATCTAAAAATGACAGTCAACTCTAATGATTATGCCATGTATTTTTTATCAGGCTGTCTAATCTTTCCATCCAAACTTTCTACCAATTGTTGTTAGTTAATGGACTTGAAATTGAGTTGTTTCCTTAGGTCAATTGTATTTAAGACCTCATTTGGCTAGTGACACCTTGAAGGGCTTTTTCCAACAAGCCTCTCTCATTTTTCTCTCAGCTCACTATCGACTTATGGTGCCCGTGAGGGTTTTCACCAATAAGACTCTCTCAGTTTTATTTCTCTCCTGATTTCTTAAGCTGAGAAAGACAAGTAGTTTCCAAAATGCATTATCATATCCATTTCATACTTAGCCTTAATATTCTCAAAGATTGATCTGAAGTTCTTTCTTGGGTTGTAGCTTGGATTTTGGATAGGATTAGAAAGAACAGATAGCATGAGGCTCAAACGACACTTGAAGTGGGATAGGACTTACAACTTTTGGAATCGACTCAAACAATAAGGATTAACTCATTCCCTAGTTTCTTTTGATTGGGTGACTCTAAATTGTTTATTTGGTTGGACCGAGCCCTTAGTAGGGCAGCCTACGTATCTCACCCCCGAGAGAGGAGAATCAGTTCATGTGTAGTTCTGGCAGCTTGTTCTTTTGATTGATTCTGACTTTTTATTTTTTTCTTTATTTTGTTTACTCTTATTATTATTATTATTATTATTATTATTATTATTATTATTATTATTATTACTGGACATATTTTCTTCTTTTTTTTAATTTTTTTTTGAAATTTTTCTGACTATATTGCTTTGCTCGACACTTTTTTTTTGAGCTTTGCTGACTCTATCTTGATTCCAAAAGAAGGGTATGAAAGAAAATAAGACTAAAGCTCAAATGGGGTAAACAAAGGATGACACGCTATTTGGATAGCAGAATGAAATGTCTTCGTCATATCAATCCTTAAAAATGCAAGTAGACACATGCAATATGAAATGAAAGATGAAGATCATTTGTGACAGTTTAACAACACTAACTTCAACTGAGCATGTGCCAATTCTTCTTCTACCCTTGTCAAACATACAACTCCTATTTCGTTTTATATTCCTCATGTTGTAGGACTTATGACTTCGTAGCGCTGATTTTCTTTCTGATCCTTTTGACATAGGATCACACATTCATTGCTTGACCAATTGAGATATGTATTTCAATTGATGACCAAGTTATTCTCATAATTCTCAAAATAATTTCCTTAATTTTTAAAGAAGGCTTCAACTTGATCACCAATTTCCCCAACACTCTATCTATTTTCTCAAATGCTCTCTTTTTCTAACTTTAATCCTTTGACTCAATGCTCATACTTAAACTGGATTTTAAGATTTGGATGAAAATTCTGCTAGCATGTCATAACACTAGAATCAATATAAAATGTACTATGTAAAGAAAACAAACAAACAACATAAATTTAAAACACAAAGAAAAAAGGGACACTCCATTTCATTGAAAGAAAAGATAGAAAGGTTTGAACATAAATGACATAGGTACAAAACAAGATAGATCCTGAACTACAACCTTGAAATAATTTGAAAAATAGAAAATAAAATACAACGAACTACCAGACCTCTTCCTAGTAGGGAGAGAGGTGACTTCTCAATTGCTTAGCCTGACATCTTAGCCACGGTTTGCATATCAGCATAACTAGAGCTTTCCTCGCTGTCAATGGTTTGCACCATAATTGATTTATCTTGAATCATCTTTTCTATTTCTCTTCTCAAATAACGACAATCTTCAATACTGTGACCCTGAATATCAGAATGATATGCACATCGTACATTAGCATCAAAACTTCTTAAATGTGGGTCAGGAGTATACCCAAGGAGAGGAGTGATTATACCCTGCTGTACCAATCTCTGGAATAAACTTGCATACGACTCTCAGATTGGTGTAAAAATATCCCTTGACTTCTATCTTATTTCATCGTTTGGCTTAAATTAAAAACCAGGCCTAGAAGGGATTCGGTATGTATGTGGAGTTAAAGGATGACTCGACAGAGTTGGCGCACACCAGTGTGGATAAGATAGAGGTTGAACATATGGTTGCATATTATACACTTGATATGGAGGTGGGGGAATGGAATATAATGGATTTTGGAAAATATTTTGTGGAGCTTGGGCATAAACTTGGGTTTGAGCCTGTGCATAACGATGGTGTGGTCCTCTTGCCCGTGCTTGTTGTCCAACTACAATGGCAGATGCATCTTCCTCATACTTCTTCCCTCAGACACTTCTCGAACCTTTTTGAATTTCTTGAGTAGTCTCTTTCAATGTTGCAAAACTCACAATGCGACTGGTTTTAATTCCATCCTCTATCATCTCCCCTATTTTTAGGACCTTAATAAATGGATTGCCTAATGCAGGTAATAAGTGTTGATAATATGTTTCATCCTGCGCTTGAATAAATACCTCCACTATCTTACTTTCTTTCATTGATGGTTTTACCCTAGCATCTTGTTCACGCCATCTAGTCGCATACTCTCTAAAAGTCTCAGTACTCTTTTTCTTCATGTTAGTTAGGGATTTCTCATCAGGAATCAACTCCACATTGTATTAGAATTGTTGTACAAATTTATTAGCTAGGTCATCCCAACTAATCCACTTGTTGATGTCTTCGTCAACAAACTATTCTAAAGCTAGGCCTGAAAGAATCTCACCGAACTATTCCATGAGTAATTCTTCCTTCCCCCCAGCACCACTTAGTTGGTTGTAATAACGTCTCAAATGTGCTACAGGATCGTCATGTCTATCATACTTCTCAAACTTCGGAAATTTAAAACCAAAAGGAAGATGAACCCCTAGAAACATACACAGATCTTTATATGAGACACTTTTGTACCTCCCAAGTCCCTGGAGGTCTTTCATAGCCAGTTCCAAACTTTTTAATTTTCTTGTCATTTCCTTTTGTTCTTTTGTTATAACAGGCTTCTCAGTATTAAGAGAAAATTCAGGTGGGTGAGTATAGCCATAAGGATTAGATGACTTAAATGTGGGCTCAATAGCATGATGTTGATCAGCAAAAATATTTAATACAGGCTCTCTCACAGAGTGGGAAGGCACAACTTATGGATAAACTTCAAAATTAGGAGCTTCGGGTGGGGGTGGTGCTATAAAAATATGAACAGTGGGTGGAGCCGAGCATGTGGTAGCTTTGTGTTGAGGAGTGAGAAAATGAATATTGGAAGTGTTTGGATAGTGTTACCCCGGAGCAGGTCCTAATACATGTTGTGGTGCATCAACAAAAATAGAAAACTGTGTATGTGACACTGGAGGAAAGCTAGAAAGATATTCCAGATTATCAGTGGGAAATGGAGGAGGTGGCAACCCATTAGTTCGATGCATTTCTATCATTTGTTGCCTTAATTTTTGCTCTCTTCATTAGTTCCTAAATTCTCATTGCCTGAAGTCCCTATCTTATCAGTGACAACAAACTCGATATTCTTGTTGGCCATAGCTTTCTTTTCGACTTGGTGCAATATGAAGGATCAGCCAAATGCCACAAACCAACCACCTTAAACTAACTGGGCAAGAGAGAGCAAATGTGTTAGAGTTCAACACTTTCTCAAAACCTTTTTATTTTTCCATTTTTTTCTTTTTTTTAAAAGAATCAACGAACCTAAGAAGGGCGCCCATGTATCTCACTCCCGAGAGAGGAGAATCAGGTGTGCGTAGTTCGTGAAGTCTTGTCAAAATGGCCAATTAAACTCTTTTTCTATTCCTTGGAACTTTAAGAAGAAAAGAAAATGACAATTTGTCAAAAGAATTGATGAAAATCTTTCTGAATTTTTTCATCTTTAACATCCCTATTCAAAATGAAATCTGTGATTACCAAAGTAAATTGGAAAATGAAACTTAAAACTATTAAAGAAAAATCTTTTTGTAGTTTTCTTTTAGAGATGTATATGAAACACATACTCTAAGTGAAGAGTGAAGAAAATCTTTTTGAATTTTTCAGATTCCTGTACAAAATGAAATCTATGATTAACGAAGAAAATATTTTTGGATTTTCGATTTTGAATTTCATACCAAAATGAAACTTGAACCTATTAAAGGGAGCATTTTTTTGTTGTTGTTTTCTTTTAAAGATGTACATGAAACACCTACTCTAAATGAAGAGTGAAGAAAATACTTTTGGATTTTTCAAATAAGATCAACGAAAAATGAACCCTACGACTATTAAGGAAAATCTTTTTGCAGTTTTCTTTTCGAGGCATACGTGAAACACCCACTCTAAATAAAGAGTAAAGAAAATCTTTTTGAATTTTTAAAATAAGATACCCAAACCAACAATAGGCTGCCTAAGTATCTCAATCCCGAGAGAGGAGAATCAGGGGTGCGTAGTTTGTTTAGATTGGACAATTAAGGATTAAATGACAAACTAAACCCTGAATTGAGAGACACGACTAAAGACAGAAGAATAAAATCTTTTTTGGATTTTTAATTAGAAACTAACACCAAAAACTATGAAAGAAAAACTCTTTTTTATATTTTCATTTTATAAAAATGTACAAAGCTCCTATTGAAAGGAAATTTTTTTTTTTGAGTTTTCGAATTGTAAATACTTACTAAAGAAATAAAAGGAAAATATTTTTAAAGTTTTTGATTTTTTGGGAAATGAGTGCAAAAAGTAATTTTTTTTGAATCGTGAAAAACAAAAGCCATAAAGAACCCTAAAAACTACCAAATCTCTTTTTTCTTTTCACTTCTTTTTTCTTCCTTTTTTGTTCAACAATTTCTTGCCTACACACTTTGCTTCTAACTCATGCTTTTTCCCAAATCAGTCTGTCAAATGATCACATTACTCTAAAAAATGCAACATTTAGCATGTAGGGATGCTTTAAAGGTGAGTCTCCTACATAGGACGAAGTGGGTCCTGCTAGATCTCAATATGATGCAAATAAGCATGACCTAAAGGCTGACCTACGATGAGGTTTACTAACAAAGATGTTCGGGGGAGTGTATGGTCGATAGTGGATGCGCTAGATTTCCACCCACTCCATACCAGCCGACGGCTCCCCATCCTAAAAACAAGGGTGACTCAACTATAGGTCGTGTACACAGCGTGTACTACAAAACTTGTTGCAGAAAGAATTGACTTGGATTATGCAAATGATGCCAGATATAAACCAGTAACACATAAGAGAAAAACTGTAAACACATAGAACGTAGGAACTCAACAACGATAAACAAATACAAGAAATAACACAAACAATTTCTATACACTCATAATGTCAAAACTAAGCCGATATAACTCCAAAAATAAGCTCGAATTCTGAAAAGGATCCCCAGCAGAGTCGCCAGAGTTGTCACACCCCTTTTTTAACTCCCCAAAAGTATTTTTTTACATTTTGAAATGGTTTTTATTATTAAAGTGATAAAATATTAAAAATTTATTTTAAAAAAGGACTATTTACATTTTTTATTCAAAGTTGCCACTTGGCATAATCCGGTGTGACAAGTCACCTTTGGAAAATCCTTTTCAAAAACTGTTTTGACTCTTTTAAAATTGGTTTGTGAACAAAGATTCCGGCTAAGGAATTCTGTTTATCGAGGGAAAGGTATTAGGCACCCCTTGATCCCGTGGTTCAACCACGGTCGCTTGGTGGAGCGTATCGGCTAATTCAACACTAAAGATGTATAAACCATATATACACACAACAATCAAACAAAAAAACACAAATCAAAATAAATCCCAAAAATATAATGTTCAGTTCAATTATACAGTCCAAAAATAGAAAAATATGAAAAATGTAAATCCTATTCTAAACTAATCCTAGACTAAGCTCCATTGTTTTCCCCAACAGATGTTTTGGGCCTTGAGCGCGCACCCTCTTCAAGTACATCATACTTTGGGGCATTTTCTGAATAAATCAATACAAAATCCTTGGGGCATTCCCCGACCAAATAAATACAATAGATCCCAATGCATAAATCAAAATCATTCCACAAACATTTCATCATTCAACAATCATAAATCCTAAGCTTTGCCTACCCAACCTACGTTTGACTATTCATCTTTTGGCCTAAAATATGCTCCTATCGAGTTCACAAACTTGAGATTTATTCTGAATTAAACAAAAACAACAATGAATCAAAATTGACCTAAATTCACCCTTTTATCAATTTCTCAATTTTTACTCCAAAACAATCAATTTTAATTCTCAAACGAGATACTATTTCATCCTGTAATCCATAACCAAAGAAATCAAACAACGAAACTAAACAACCAACAATTCACATCAACACAGATCAACCAACAAGATATTTAATTTAATGCAATGGATATCATCAATAATGAAATAAAAAGGGGTGAGAGAGTAGAATTAGACCTCATTTGAAGCATTCAAATTCAATATTACTCGAATAAAGAGACAAAGTCCACAACCGGAGACCTCGAATTGAACCACGGCAATGAATGCAAACTCAAATTAAAAATCCTCAACTTACGAACCTAAAATCCCACAATAATTCCCCTCAAACCAATTTAGAACTAAAATCTACAAATAAAAAGAATAAACGACACCCCAAATCTAACCACATATTCAAACGTCGACCATGATTTTGAATCAATTTTATCGACTGAGATGAGATAAGGTGATGACAGGCTTGTGGGTGGTGTTTCCCGGTGGTTTGAATAGAGCAATCAGTTGGAATTACTGTTTGTTTTTGTTTTCCAACGATGGTTTAGATGGAGCAATCTGTGGTATTATTGTCGCCTAGACAGAGCTCCGGTGAGCTTCGACGACGATTCAAACAGTGATGAAAGCCACAATTCCGGCAAGAATGTCGCCGAAAAATTGAGGTTCGATCTGTGTCTTTTTTTGTTTCTCCTAATTTTCTCACTGTATCTCCCGATCTCTATCCCTCTCTCGATCTGTGTATATATCTTGAGTATGTGTATGCATGTTTTCTATGCCAAAGAAGAAGGATATTCTCTCATTTTCCTGTGTTTTCTGAATATCGTTGAAGGAATAGTGATTGTCTATTGTATTGTTATGTATTGGCCTCCAAGAAAAAAAATATACATGTTTGGGTCCCCTTTGTTATGGTGTGTGCATATCGTCCCCCTTCCTTTTCTGTTAATGAATTGTAAAAATCCAAAGGAATATTCCAAGTGGGGTGGTGAGGTGCCCACTTTTAATTGGAGAGGTTGTTAGGATAGGATTAAAGTAAGGTAAAATTTGTTAAGGATTGTTATTTTTATCATTTTATGGAGGGATGATCACGTGGGTTAAAGTGTGACAACGTGAGGTAAAAATGGATGAATTAGGTTTTTGGGAGGGACAAAATTACGTGTCTACACTTTTAATTGTTTAATAAACATACTGAGAATTTTTATTATAAGATGCAAAAAAAAAGTCATCTGTTGGGAGAAGTTTAAAAGGCTTGTTGGCAGTATCATTTTTTTTTATGTATTTTGTTTGTTTCATTGTTGTTGATGTTGTTATTGATGTTGTTGGTGGGGCTAGTATTGTTGGAACTTGTGGTGTGGTGTTGTTGGTGGGTTTGGCATTGTTGGAAATTGTGGTGTGGTGTTGTTGGTGGGTTTGGCATTGTTGGAACTTGTGGTGTGGTGTGGTGTGGTTTAGACAGTGGGTGCTTCTTAGCTTAAAAATAGTGAAATCCGAACAATCAACTGAAGGAGTAAGGGAGAAAAAAATATAAAGTTTAAAGTGAATAAGAAGAGAAGAGTTGGTTACCAAGATTTAAAAAATATGTGCTGAGTTGGAATTGAACTCAAGACCAAAAGAAATAAATAGCTTTATGCATCCACAAACAACAACTAGGCTAACCAAACAACTCTTACTATGGGTGCTCACTAATTAGATTATATAAGTTTTTTTCTTTATTTCCACATATATATATAAAGTTCGATACGAGTTCAGTCTGTGCTCGGGCACCCGGAGGACTCCATGTGGGTCCATCCCTTGTTGTTGATGGTGTTGGAACATAGGATGTATGCTTCTTTGTAGTTGATGATGTTGTTGGAACAAATGTTGTTGTTTTCTTTGTTGTTGATGTTTTTTATTTGTTATTTGTAGTTTATGTTGTTATTGATGTTGCAACAGACGGAGCAACTGATGGAACAAATCAAATCATCAGCAAGGCTGCTATGTATTCCAACAGACTCCATATCTGTTGCATCAGACTCCATATCTAACGCAACAGACTCCACATCTGACGCAAACTATCTGGGATTTATGTGTTCTATGTGTTACTTAAATAAAATTGGTGACTTTATTAATATGTAAATTAAAAAAATGGATCTAAATACAACATTTTATCTTTTTGTTACATTTTCGAAAGAAACAGATTGGTAATCTGTTGTAAAATATATTCCACCTGTTAGATAACTTACAACATATGGATAATCTGTTGCAACAGATGTATATATCAGTTTACTTTTCCATCAGTTGTGGCGTCTGTTGCAACTTGCTAATCATGTGTTTATTCAATTTCATCGAGAGAAATAGATTTTTCTAAACACTTCTTGGCCAAACTCAACTTTTGCTCTTGGACTGCTTCTCTTTTTTCTTTCCATCCTTCAAGCTGGCCTCCAAATTCAATTTTTACCCTCAATTCAATAGAAAAAATTTAGTTTGGTTGAAGGATGCAAAGAAAAAAAAAAGCAATCCAAGAGCAAAAATTGAATTTGGCCAAGAAGTGTTTAGAAAAATCGATTGCTCTCGATGAAATTGAATAAACAAATGACTAGCAAGTTTCAACAGACGCCACAGCTAAAGGAAAAGAAAACTGATATATTCATCTGTTGCAACAGATTGTCCATATGTTGTAAGTTATCTGACAGGTGGAATATATTTTGCAACAGATTATCAATTTTTATCTTTCGGAAATACAACGAAAAGATAAAATATTGTATTTAGATCCATTTTTTTCTAATTTACTTATTAATAAAGTCACCAGTATTATTTAAGTAACACACACAACACATAAATCCCGGATAGTTTCAGCAATATTTTATTAAATCTCGGATAATTTGCTAATTACATTTTATCCCAGAATTTTGAATTGTGATACATATGTTAAGCAGTGATACATATAGCATATATATCACTAGTAAATATGAAACCAGGATTTTATGTAATTTTTTAAAACATTAAGGGATATTGTGTAATATGGTGTCTTAAATATGGGATTTGTGTAATTTTTTCTTTTAAGAGATATGAACACTCGTGGCTTTTTGTTTGACTAAGTCCAGTCCCTTTCAATTCTCAATTATTTTATAATAGGTCTCTCCGGCCTCCTCACTCTCGTTCATTCTACTATACTTACAATACTAATATGTCAGATTCAGATGCGTACAAGAAGGTTAATATCGAGTCCTTGCAAGAATTTCAAAGGCAGTTTAATGAACTCAAGAGGGATTTGGCAGACTTTCGAGTAAGGCTAAGGAGGGCCCTGCTGCTGCCGGATGAAAATTGTCAATTTGACAATAATAATAGTAATAATAATATTAATAATAATAATAATAATAATTAGATTATATTTTTTCTTTATTTTAGCGTATGTATTTCCCTTTTTTATATCCGATCTACCTATAAGGGATTCAAAAAAATCCATGTATATGTTTGGTTTGGTTTGGTTTGGTTTGGTCGATTTTAAATTTTTAATTCTTATTCAATAATTAATTATCATTCTATTTATTTCCTATTCAAAACATGTCGGCGGTTGGAGTTAGGGATGCGGTCATGATGAGAAATTCTCCTAAAAATGGTTCGTTAATAAATAATAAGGAACTAAATAATATTATAATCGTAAAAGAAAGATTATTTAATTTAAAAAAAGTCACAACATTTGATTAATTTAATTAAGATATATATATATATATATATATATATATATATATATATATATATATATGATGATGATATGATTTTTAAGAAAAAAGTTAATGAACAGTCGTGACTGTGACTTTTGTCTAAACATATTCAACAAACAAACAAAAATAAAAAACTCTTCTGATGCATCAAATTCCTCATCTGTTGCGACTTATGAATCAGTTAGAAGAAATCAAAAAAGGTCCTTAAATAGATGGTCGATTATAGCAACAGATGGGTTATCTGATACCATAGATATGCAATCTGTTGCCATAACTCAATTAATAAAAATGGTTATTAAAGAAACAGAAATATTAAGTCACCACCAGCTTGATTTAATTAAGTCATTTCTTTTCACAGAAAAGAATAAGGAAATAAATTATAAACACAATTTAAATCGTAAAAAACTCACCAGAAATATTCTTGTTTTTAAATATTCTTTATTAATTTATATAATTAAAAAGTCAAAAAATTTGGATGTCATGAAGATAATTTTTTTTTTAAAAAGATATATATATTATATGTTGCAACAGATATATTATCTGATGCAACAATTGAACTATTTGTTACAACGGATGATATATCTATTGTAATAGATGATTTATCTGATGCAAAAGATATATAATCTGTTGTGCAAATCAGTGTAAAAAATAAACGGTTGCTGGAAAGAACTAATTATTTTAATAATTATAAAGCTAAGCTTCAAGCTGAAAATTCATGACCTATCATAATATTGATTAATTTAATTAAGTCATAACCTTTTACAGTAATCAAGAATGTCATTAATAAATAGAGGTGAACAGTTGTGCCTTTAAATCTACTTTATTAATTTATATAATTAAAAAGTCAGAAAATTTGGATGTCATGAAGATAATATTTTTTAAAAATATATATATATATTATATGTTGCAATAGATATATTATCTGATGCAACAGGTTATCTATTTGTTGCAAATCATGATATATATGTTGTAACAGATGATTTATCTGATGCAATAGATATATTATATGTTGTCCAAAATAGTGTAAAAAAACGGTTCCTGGAAAGAACTAATTATTATTAATAATAAAGCTGAAAAGTCATGACTTATCGTAATATTGATTAATTTAATTAAGTCATAACTTTTTACAGTAATCAAGAATGTCATTAATAAATGGAGGTGAACAGTTGCTATTTTTTGTCTAACTCATTCAAGTTCAATCCTCTATAAATAGGTCCCTCCTTACTCAATCGTTCGTTCTACTACACACTATTTATTCCTCGCTCTTTTTACACCTTCAACTACTTTCTCTTCAAAGACTTGATAGCTTTTTCCTGTCTCTGGTAAGTTTTTTCCTTGATTTTTGTGTAAATATACGTTGTATTACATTACATTACATTCGAATTCTTTCTTTTCTTTACTTTTGTGTTTACGTGTGTGTTTTGTCAACTTATGCATTTTTTAGATATGGCTGATCCTGTGTGGGATGTCGCTATTTTACGAGACACCATGAGGAAACTACAGAAGGAGGTTCATGACCTGCATTGGAAGTTGGCCGCCATCAGAGTATGGATGCTGCGGGAGATCTGTAGGCTGCGGAGGGCGCTGCTACTGCCCTTTAAAAATTAGTCGGCTGGCCATACAAATAATAATGATGTTAATAATGATGATAATAATAATTAAGCTTTTTTTATGTTATCTATGCATTTTTTTTGTTTGTTTTAAAAAAAATTATGTTTGATGCACTTGACTTTTTATTTCTTATTTAATTTTCGTGCTGTCTATTTCTATTTCTTAACGAATGACATGTCTACAATTAAGGAATAATTTGATTCCAGTATCAATAGCAAGAATATATGAGTTATCTGTAAGGTTTTGTATATGACAGGAGCTGTATTTTGTTGTTTGAAACATATTAGTAATCTGATGAAACAGATTATTTATCTGTTGAAATAGATTACTAATCTGGTGCAACAGAATACCCATCTATTCGATTCATAATCATATTACGGGCACCTAAAACCCTTAAATATGAATCCAACATGAGTCTACTGTTACAACAGAATATTTATCTGATGCCGTAGATAATGGATCTATTTAAATAGATTGCTCTTGTATTGCATTCATGTTCGCGTGCAAACTATTGTTGAAAAAACAACACACTAGCAGTTACCCAGATTCAACTAAAAAGCATAATATAACTTACCAAAGTCTCCTCTCAAGTAAATTCTAAAGTTGAAAGTGATTTACGAAACAAAATTTGACATAAGAATTTGGTCAAAGAGCAACAGTTGGGGTAACAACAACAACAACAACAATGGTCAACAAGAAGAATATGAAGTTGATAACGAAGTATAAGATGATGATAATGAATCAGAAGATGGTGAATAAAGCAGCAGCAACAATGAACAACAAATATCGCGAAGAGACAAAAAATAACAACGAATGAGGAGAGAGAAAAAGATGTCTTTTTTCCCTTCGTTCCCCGTTATATATTAAATAACATTTAGATCAAAGTGTAAATTGAAAAACTTATGGGTTATTTTGAAATTTCCAAAACTTTCTTAAACCATAATTAAGTAATTGTCAACTCTACTCAATTATTTAGACTTGTGTCACCTACACCTCATTTTAAAACTCTTTTGTTACCTGTGACCCAAACCCCCAGGTAACTTCTGCTTAAGAGTCAAAGGGTGTTGAGTGGGCCGGGCCGGGTCAACCCGTAATCGTCTTGTGAATTTTAATTGGTTGTGGGCCAGACCGAATCCGGACCTCGTTAAAAGGGTCGGTCCAGTTTTGGGCCCAACAGTAATTTTTTTAAAACAACCCTAAAATGGCTTACTTAACCTAACCCAGTCCAACCCACTTAAAACCGGTCAAAATCTGTTAAGAACTCGGTCAAAACTGGTCAAAAGCCAAAAAAAATGTTTTCTCCAATATACACTATATATATCCACCTATATACATTTTAAATACGTTAAACAATATATATACACTATATATATAGTATATACTACATTAGAATTTAAAAAGTATATACACAATTACACATGTAATCGTGTATACGACTATGCGTTAATTAAATATATATACTACTCTGAAAAAAATATACTACAAGATATATACTACAATATAATGATATATAAAATAGTTTAAAAAACATATACACATGTATACGTTAAATATATACTACTTTAGAGTCTATAGAAGATATATACACATATATACGTACCATTCAATATATGTACTGACCTGCATACTGATCATAACCATGCTGATCCATTGACCCCTCATGAAGGCCTACAGACACATTGTAAGCTGTGTTGCTTCCTTCATGTTTGAATTTCTTCTTGGCCTTGTAATCTTGAGGATATCCAACCAACTTCCAACAGTTTTCCTTAGTGTGCCCCTTCAGTTTGCAGAAATCACACTGCAGATTAAAGTTTTTCTTGAACTTCTGATTGTTGCTTCCACTTGGACTATTTCTTGCATACATGGCTATCTCAAAGTTCTTATCATTAACTACAGAACTCATTCCCAAAATTCCAACCTGACTTGCAATAGATTTATGGCTTTCAACACTTATGACCATTGCATGAGCTTGGTTAACATTTGGGAGAGGGGTCATAAGCAAGATTTGACTCTTTGCTTGAGTTTAAGTCTCATTCAGACCCATAAGGAACTAAAACGGTTTTAGTTTCTAGAAATGCAGTACATACTCCTTTGATTTGTCACACTCACACCCAGGTACAGGCACAAGAGACTCAAATTCTTCCTATAGATCCTTTAATTTTGAGAAATACACAGACACTGAGGCAGATCCTTAAGACAATGTGGCTATCTCTTTGTGCAGATTAAAGGTTCTTGCTCCATCAACTTTATTAAATCTTGTAGATAGTTCATTCCACATTACACTAGACACAGATGCATACATGATTCCACCTAGAAATTCTTTAGAAACTACATTCATGATCCAAGATAGTATACCTAATTCATTTGAGAACTTCTGTTTAGAGCATGTTCCGTCAACCATGCCTAACTTATTCCTCCCTAGTAAAGCTATACATATGGATCTAAACCATATTGAGAAGTTCTCAACTCCTATTAATTGAAAAGATATGATTTAGATGTCACTTGCATCAGAGGGACTAAGAAAGAGAGGATGATTATAATCCAATGAACTGGGAGTAGCTCTGATTGTTTCAGCAACATTCACAGGAGTAGTTTGATTGTCCATTGTTGTAGCTTTGTAACCTTTGATTGCAGACTTCTTGATGTTGGTTTAATA
>NW_025859343.1:95336-103247 GCF_002878395.1 Capsicum annuum
TCAAGATAAAATAATTCAAACACTAGCATAGTCATATCATATGAAAGGAAATAAGGAGAAAATCCTCGGTCCAAAGGACCAAGAAATTTCTGAAACCTCAACACAACCATTATCTGATAACTAGTCTGACAAAGCCTCTACTAATCCATGAACTAGAAAGCCATTGGGACAGGTCCCTAACTGACTCAAAATGAACTGAAAATAACAACATAGTCTCTCAAAATATGGAGATGTCTGAATATAGGTCCTCAAATAATAAGGACTCACCACTGTAGGAAATATAGATAGAGGTACCCAAAAATTACTGACGAGGTTAGGACAGAGCACCTGAACCTACATTATAAGACAATGTAGCACATAGACATATATGTGGATCAGCACTTGAGAATGTACTGAGTATGTGGGGGAGCATGCATTTATATAAAACAACATTAATACTCTTTAATCAAATCATGCATATAATAAGTAATGACTCACATGGCTTGAATAAGTATAAAATGCAAAGCTCATGAATCATGTAAAATGGAACATGTAACACAATCTTGTGAGTCATTATAGTTTTAGTTTTGAAATTTGTACTCTTCTCTTATTCTCATTACTCAAGGCTAAAGGAAACTTTAAGAAATACTTTCAACTCATGCATATATCTCATGGAAAGTAAAACGTCTTCAATGCTCAAGAACTCATAACTCTTTTGAACTCATAAACTTGGAATTCGGAATCATATAACTTTGGAACATTCTTGAAGGCATTTCATTCATGTTAGGAAAATATCTCATTTCAAGCTTTAGGGAAAAATACTCATATCAAGGGAAATTATTTTAGTTTTAAAGGAAAATATCTTATCTCAAAGCTTTAGTTTTAAGGGGGATTCTCTTGACCGACATAAACCATGCGAGCTACATGGAGTCCAACATTTTTTCCTCCTAAGGAAGAGACCCCATGTTAGGGAGGAGTGTCATACTCTTTTCCAGGGAGTATAACCTTAATTCAGTGGTCACTTATCTTATCCTCGGGTACAATATCTTGGCCTAAGGACCAACAATCATATCGGCCTTTGGCCCAACCTACGGTGGAACGTTATTCTGGGGTAAGAAACCATGGTAACTTACCCAACTCGGTGCTAAATACTACTCCCTTTAGTTTATCTCGCTCATCTCATGAAAATACACTTTAGAATAATTTCATGGTTCAATAAGAACCCAATAATCAAATCTATAATCTCATGTAGTAGAGTGGATTTCACAACTCAATGACCGTTAGGTCAAAACATTTCTCAATAATCTCAGAATACTCAAATTTGGGGTGCTTATAGCACAATAGTTCATAGAATCTCAAGTCTCAAGTAGGGATTAATAACCCATAATTCAATCTCAAGTTAGAACTCATCCAAAACATAATAGATTTATAACTCATGTAGAAATCTGAAAATTTTCAGCAATTTATCTCAAAATCTCAACATACTCATATACTTCAATGTTTCAAATATTTCAACTATTAACTTCTCAAGGATTAAAATCATGGGGTATAGACCCAGCTGCAATTTCTCAAGAAAACACGTGGAGATCATGCCATTAGACTCTCAATTCATGGGAAGCATCAAAAGCTTGCAACTAATAATAATGGGTGAAAAACTCCAATTCAATTTGTTGTAAAATCTCATAAATTGCAGAGAATTGTAGTTTAAATAAGCCTTTAGGCACAAGGGTGAAAGGATTACCCTTGTTCAAAACCCCACATACCTTGAATTAGAAGCTTTGGATGAACTCTCACATTTGGAACTCTATTCGTACTCTTTAATGAGGGTTCTTGAAGCCCTTGACTTGGGAACCTTGAATCTTGACTTAATTTAGAAAATCTATGGAGGATTCTTGAGATTCTTGGAAGAGGTTTTGGATACTTAGTGTTCTTGTTGAGAGAAAATTTGAGAAAGACTTCATAGAATGCTTGTAAATGACCTTCATTTGGTGTTTACATGGTTTAAGAGGCTTGGAAAAAGTCCAAAGTGTCCTTTTTAATTTCTGTATGAAGTTGGAAAAATTGAACTGGGAACCTAATTTTATGGGCGACCGCGACGTGCCACTATCGCGGTGTCTCACTGAAAATTGACAAATGGGAATCTGGTAGTCACTGTGACCCTGAGCCATCCCGTTGTCTCACTAGTTGGGACCTGAAACTTCAGCGCAATGCGTCATAATCGCGCCAAGACACTGGAAATTGACTACTGGGAAATAAGGGTCCTTCGCAACGTGCCACTCTTGTGGAGTTCCACTGGAAATTGACAATTGTCAAATATACCCTCTCCATGATGCGCCAAGCACTAAAATGACGTTGTTTTATGACTAGGATTTAAATTAGCCATAAATTCTTACTCCGGTATCGGATTTGGGCGAATCTTATATTGACGGAAAGCTTATCAAATTTTTCATTCGATAAATAGTTGAAATTAGGGAAATTCTATATGGTTAACATAATACTCACTTAGGAAGTCACTTCTCAATCTTTTAGGGCCGAAATCACGTCTCACTTGACATGCCCTAAGGCTCATTCTAAGAAAGAATTTTTTGCGGGGTCTTATAATGACTCCCCCTTGGATACATTCGTCCTCGAATGTCTTTAGTTTTACTAAGAATATAGGAAAAATTGAGTATAAATAGCTGAAGCAAGTTGCTAAAATGGGCTCAAAATCTCTCTAAACTCTTGAATGCCTCGAAAATTGCAAAAACTCAAACAAGGATAGATGCATATAGCTGAACTTTAGATTAGAAGGGCTGAATTAAGGAAGAATAATACCTTCGAATTAATCTAAACTTGTGGAAAAGAGGTGCGGGTACTTGGCTCACATGCCTGCTTCTGCCTCCCAAGTAGCACCCTCAATAGACTGGTTCCGCCACAAAACTTTGACCAAGGGAACTTCTTTGTTCCTTACTCTACGAATCTGAAAATCTAAGATTTCAACAGGAATCTCTTCGATGAAAGACTGTTCTGAATATCGGCATTCTCTAAAGGATCTACTACAACGGAATCACCAATATGCTTGTTAAGCATGGAGACATGAAAAATAGGATAAACAGCTGACAACTCTACGAGAAACTCAACCTCATAGGACACCTTACCAACACGACTCAAGACTCTATACGGGCCAACATAACGGGGACTAAGTTTCCCCTTTTTACCAAACTTTTTCACCCCTTTCATGGGTGAAATCTTCTAGTGTACCAAAACACCCACTTCAAACTCAAGATCTCTTCTCCTTACATCGGCATAAGACTTTTGAAAAATCTGGGTGGCTTTCAACCTCTCTCTAATCAACTTAACTTTCTCCATAGCTTTAAACATTGCATCAGGCCCAGTCATGAAAGCTTCACCCACTTTAAATTAACCTATGGGTGATCTACATCTCCTACCATATAAGACATCAAATGGTGCCATCCCGATTCTAGCATGGTAACTATTGTTATAGGCAAACTCTATTAATGGTAAATGTTGATCCCAACTACCTTTGAAATTAAGAGCACATGCCCTCAACATATCTTCCAGGATCTGAATGGTCCTTTCAGCCTGACCATCTGTCTGCGGATGAAAAGCGAACTCAAAAGGACTTGGGTACCAAGACCCTACTGGAACGCCCTCCAAAACTGAGAAGTAAATTGAGTGTCCATATCTAAAATGATAGATGAGGGAACTCTGTACAGCCTGACTAACTCCCAGATATACAATCTAGCATAATCCTCTTTTGTATAAGATGTATGCACGGGCAAGAAATGCGCGGACTTAGTCAGCCTGTCTACAACAACCCAAATAGAATCATGATGACGACGCGAAAGAGAAAACCCAGTTATGAAGTCCATATTCACCACCTTCCACTTTTAAGTGGGTATACCAAAATTTTGCATCACTCCACCAGGTCTTTGGTGCTCTACCTTAACCTGTTGGCACGTTGCACACTTTGCTATGAACTCGGTTATATCCTTCTTCATATCATTCCATCAATAGATTTCCTGCAGGCCACGGTACATCTTTGTAGTGCCGGGATGAATAAATACCGCACGCCATGCACTTCAGCCATAATCCTCTGCCTCAGATAATGAACACACAGAACATATAATCTACCTTGCAATCTCAACATGCCATCTCCCTTTTGGGAGAAAACCTCTACCTTTTGGCCCTTAACTGACTCCTTCAGTCTGACCAAACTAGGATCCCTATCTTGCTTATCCTTCATTTCTGAAACTAAAGAGGATTCGAAACTACTTTACACCAACGTACTCCCCTCGGCTGAATCAAGCAACCTAACACCCAATCTAGCCAGACAATGCACATCGTGACCTAACTCTTTTTTACCTTTCTCTACATAAGCAATACTAACTATAGAAAATCTGCAAAGGGCATCTGCCACTATGTTGGCCTTGCTCGGGTGATACAACACACTTATATCATAGTTTTTTAACAACTCAAACCACATCCTCTACCTAAGATTCAACTCTCTCTGAGTAAATACATACTGCAGGCTCTAATGATCAGTAAACACATCAACATGAACACCATAAAGATAGTGTCTTCAGATTTTCAAAGCAAAGACAATAACAGCTAACTTAAGATCATGGGTCGGGTAATTCTTCTCATGCGGCTTTAACTATCTAGAGGCATAGGCTAGAACCTTACCTCTTTGCATTAACACACAACCCAAAACAATTCTAGAGGCATCACAATACACCACAAAGCTATCTGTACTATCAGGCGACGTCAACACAGAGGCTAAAGTAAGTCAAGTCTTCAACTCCTAAAAACTCTTCTCACAGGAATCAGACCACTAGAATTTAACTTTATTTTGGGTCAGCTAGGTCATGGGAGACGTAATAGAGGAAAAACCTTCAACCAAATGGTAGAAATAGCCCGCTAGACCCAAGAAACTTCTAATATTAGACGGAGAGATAGGTCTAGGCCAATTTCTTACAACTTCTGTCTTTTGGGGATCAACTCGAATACCTTCGGCTGAAATAACATAACCTAGAAAGGCTACAGACCTTAGACAAAATTCATACTTACTGAATTTGGCAAACAACTGGTGACCTCTAAGAGTTTGCAAGACAATTCTAAGGTGATCTATATGATCATGCTCACTGCGGGAGTAGACAAGGATGTCATCTATGAATACTATGACAAACATATCAAGATATTTCTTGAACAGTTGATTTATAAGATTCATAAAAGCTACTGGGGTATTGGTTAGCCGGAAAGACATAACTAGAAACTCAAAGTGACCATAGTGGGTTTGAAAGGCTGTCTTTGGAATATCACATTTCCTCACTTTAAGTTAACAATAGCCGGATCTAAGGTCTATCTTGGAGAAATAACTTGCACCTTGCAACTGATCAAATAGGTCATCGATTCTCAAAAGAGGATACTTATTTTTTACTATGACCTTGTTAAGATGACTATAGTCAATGCACATACGCAAAGAACCATCTTTCTTCCGTACAAATAGAACAAGTGCGCCCCAAGGAGAAATACTGGGCCTTATGAAACCTTTTTCTAAAAGATCTTTGAGTTGCTCTTTCAACTCCTTAAGCTCCACAGGTGCCATACGGTATGGCATAATAGAAATGGGATGAGTGTCAGGGAAAAGGTCAATCTCGAATTCTATCTCCCTATCGGGAGGTATCCTTGGGAGATCTTCTAGAAAAACATTAGGAAACTCATTAACAATGTTGACTGACTGAATAGTTGGCACCTTGGACTTAGTGTCTTTGACTCTAACTAAGTAATAAATGCAACCTTTAGATATTAGCTTTCTAGCTTTGAGATAGGAGATAAAATGACTCTTGCGAGATACCGAACTCCTGGACCACTCAAAAGATGGTTCATCAGGAAACTTAAACTTGAACACAAGGGTACGACAGTTTATAGATGCATAACAAGAATAAAGCCAATCCATACCCAAAATAAGGTCAATATCCACCATGTCTAACTCTATCAAATCCGCAAGTACGACTCTATAAAGAACAGTAATAGGACAATCTCTATACACTTGTTTAGCAACAACTGACTCCCCTACTGGTATGGAGACTTAGAAAGGCTTAGGAATCCTTTCGAGACTCATTTTTAAATTCACAGCAATAAGTGGGGTCATATAGGAAAGTCTTGACTCAGGGTCCAACAACACATAAACATCAAAACAAAAGATGCAGAGCATACCCGTAACAATATTTGGAGAGTTCTCCTGCTCCTGATGGGATGGTAATGCATAGAATCTATTCTGGTGCTAACCGCTAATAGTACTAAATGAATCACTCTGAATAGAGGTGGGATAAGGGGTGAGAGCTAGTGCACTAGTAGCCTGTGCCTGAGGTCGGGCATCTCTTTTCCCCTGTTTAGAATGAGGACAATCTCTAAATGTGTAGCTCTGCTTTCCACAACTAAAACAGTCCCTCAAATCTACGAAACACTCACCAGGATGATCCCTACCACACTTAGCATAAGAAGGATAATGGGGCCTGTTACCAACACTGTTCTGTGACCTAGCATAAAGGATCTACCCCCTTTCTCCTGCTTGCTTCTAGGAATGGGAGCACTTGATGATGAAGGCGCTGGCATAGACGGAAGCCTCTAAAACTGAGGGTGGTTCCCTCCATGGAACCTAGGCTAGCTATACTCATGCTGCTCAAATCTAGCCTTCTTGTTACCCCTCACTCTGTCTCTCTCTCTAATTTTATCCACCTCTATCTGCTGGGTATGTGCCATCAACTTAGCTTGATCTATATCCCTATGCAGCACGCAATCCTACACTCCTTCAGTACTAACACAGAAACAGCGATCACAAACTTGATCATACTAGCCCGGGTGTCAGAAATCAAATTAGGAGCATACCTGGCCAACTGATTGAACTTCAAGTAGTACTCTTTAACAGTCATGGAGCCCTTCCTCAAGTTCATAAACACCTTAATATTTTCTTCCCTAATCTCAAGCGAAAAGAACTTGTCCAAGAATGCATCTTCAAACACCTGCCAAGTCATAGGAGCAGCATCCTTATCTCTACCCTTCCTCCATAATACAACCCAGTCATAAGCTATGTCCTTCAACCTGTAAGATGCCAAATAAACACTTTTTTCCTTAGAAACATGCATCACCTACGTGATCTTTCTCACCTCCTCAAGGTACAACTATGGGTCATCACCTTCCTTGGACCCATAAAACTCTGATGAATTCATCCGTATAAAATCATGGATTCTAGTCGTGGCTACATCACCTTCCTGTTGATAAGTAACTGTGTCCTAGTTATTAGCCCAAACATTAGCGGTGACTACTTGGGCTAATGCTTGAAAGGCCGCCCAAAACTCAGCATGAGACACCATCTCATTCAAAGGATAAAAAGGCTGTGGTTGCTCATTATCATTTTCGTGGGCATTCTCTCTTCGAATAGGCATTTTCTAAAATAGAAGAGCATGAATTATTAGAATAGAGGGACAACTACAGGCACGATTGAATCTAAAAGTAAGAAATAATTTTTTCCTAAAACGTCTTGAAGCCTCTTGCTTATAGATGTGGCGCACTACACACCGATGATTAAGACTCTACTCAACGCAACTTGTCAGACTCCTTAGGACTCCTTTAAAACCTTAGGCTCTGATACCAACTTTGTAACTATCCGAAATCGCCTCCCGATACGTCACACGGTGCTTAAGGCTAGAAGTAGCCCCAATCTAACCCTTTGAGCCTATTTATACTAATAATACTTGTTTCAAGATGAAATAATTCAAACACTAGCATAGTCATATCATATAAAAGGAAATACGGAGAAAATGCTTGGTCCAAACAACCAAGCAATACCGAAAACCTCAACACAACCACAATCAATAGCTAGTCTGACAAAGCCTCTACTAATCCATGAACTAGAGAGCTATTTGGATA
>NW_025859343.1:106247-110581 GCF_002878395.1 Capsicum annuum
GCACATGTATACGTTAAATATATATTACTTTAGAAAATATATACACATATATGTATCCTTCAATATATATGTACTTCTTTAAATATAACATATACTACAATATATACACACACTATAATATAGTTATATACTAATTTATAAAACATATACACATGTATACGCTAAATGTATACGTTTATAGAGGATATAGACACATATATACGTACCATTCAATATATATGTACTTTTTTGAATAAACATATACTAGTATATATATACTATAATATATACACACACTATATATATAGTTTCATACTAATTTATAAAACATATACACATGTATACGTTAAATATATACTACTTTAAAAAATATATACACATATATATGTATCATTCAATATATGTACTTCATTAAATAAAACATATACTACAATATATATATATATACTACAATATATACATACACTAAATATATAATTATATACTAATTTATAAAACATATATACATGTATACGTCAAATATTTACGTCTATTGAAGTTATATACACATATATACGTGTCATTTAATATATATGTACTACTTTAAATCAATCATATACTACAATATCTACACACACTATATATATAGTTATATACTAATTTATAAAATATATACACATGTATACGTTAAATATATACTACTTTAGAAAATATATATACATATATACATACCTTTCAATAGATGTAGTTCATTAAATAAAACATACACTAAAATATATATATACTACAATATACACACACACTAAATATATAGTTATATACTAATTTATAGTAAATCATATAAACATGTCTACGTTAAATATATATACTACTTTCGAAAATATACTCACATATATACATATCATTCAATATATAAGGACTACTTGAAATAAAATATACTACAATATTTATACTACAATATATACACTCACTATATATATAGTAATATACTAATTTTTTAAATATATACACATTTATACATTAAATATATATGTCTATAGAAGATATATAAACATATATATGTACCATTTAATATATATGTACTACTTTAAATAAAACATATACTACAATATATATACTATAATATACACACACACACTATATAGCTATATACTAATTTATAAAACATATACACATGTATACGATAAATATATACTACTTTAGAAAATATATACACATATATACGTATCATTCAATAGATGTACTACATTAAATAAAACATATACTACAATATATATACCACAATATATACAAACACTATATATATAGTTATATATTAATTTATAAAATATATACGCATGTATACGTTAAATATATATTACTTTAGAAAATATATACACATATATACGTACCATTCAATATATGTACTTCATTAAATAAAACATATACTACAATATATATACACTCTACAATATATACACACACTAAATATATAGTTATATACTAATTTATAAAAAATATACACATGTATACATTAAATATATATTACTTTAGAAAATATACACACATATATACGTACCATTCAATATATGCGTACTACTTTAAATTAAATATACTACAATATATACACACTGTATATATAGTTATATACTAATTTACAAATCATATAAACATGTATACGTTAAATATATAAGTCTATTGAAGTTATATTCACATATATACGTACCATTCAAATATATGTAGTATTTTAAATAAAATATACTACATATATACTACAATCTATGCACATACTATATATATAGTTATATACTAATTTTTAAAATATATACACATGTGTACGTTAAATATATACTACTTTTAAAAATATATACACATATATACTATCCATTCAATATATGTACTATTTTAAATAAAACATATGCTACAATATATACACACACTATATATATATATATAGTTATATACTAATTTATAAAACATATACACATGTATACGTTAAATATATACTACTTTAGAAAATATATACACATATATACGTACCATTCAATATATGTACTTCTTTAAATAAAATATATACTACAATTTATATATACTATAATATACACACACACACACTAAATATATAGTTATATAATAATTTATTAAACATATACACATGTATACGTTAAATATATATACTTTAGTAAATATACACACATATACGTACCATTCAATATATACGTACTACTTTAAATAAAATATACTACAATATATACACATATTATATATATATAGTTATATACTAATTTAAATAATATATAAATTAAAAGATTCAATTTTTTTTTCTAAAAAAATAAATTAACCGGGTTGGGCCGAGCCGGTTAACCGGCGGGCTTGGACCAATTTTGGTTCGAGCCAGGTTAATTGGGCCCAAAAAAATTAACCCAACCAGAGACCCGATACCCTACAGTCCATGGGCTGACCGGGCCGAGTTTGTTAGTGGGCTGGGCTGGGCCGGGTCAACTCGGGGCGTTTGACAGGCATAAGTCAAAGTCCCGTACACAAAACAAGAGGAACTTCACACAGTAAAGAAAAAATTAAGTAACTTGCAATAGCAAGTCTAGTTTACCTGATAGTGTAGAATATTTTGTACACTAACGATACACAAAACTTAAATTCATTTCTAAGTCCTTTACCTCAGGTGAAATTTCGGCATGGTCCCAGCCTTGCTTTTGTTAACACATAATAAACTATAGGCATAATATATAAACACGCCTTTTATAACTTGACTTTAGATCATCGATATAACCTCTAATTTTGAATATACATAAGTAAGACATTTAAATTTATATAATATTAAATAAGAAGACACACATGTCCAATGACGAACCTATGTTATGTAATATGGGTGCTTAAGCACCCATTGCTTTTTGTAACAAACGCTATTATTTATGTACAAAATATGGTAATTCTATTCAAATATATATATATATATATATATATATATATATATATATATGTATATTAACTAAGCACCCACACTATGTAGCAATTTTCAAACTAAATATTGTTGAGCACCCACGGTGTGTATCCAAGGTGGCATAACACACTTAGAACGCCATGTAGGATAAGTATTCACTTAGAACGTCATGTGGGACAAGTATTCACTTAGGACGCCACATAGGGCGCATGTGTCTATTTATTCAACTTTGTACAAATTTAAGTATCAATTTGTGCATACTCAAAGTTGGAAGGCATAGATATAAGCTAAAGCAACGTTAAAAGGCATGTTTATGTACTATGTCTTAATTATAACAATCTTAGAGTAAAAAAATAAAAAATGATGTGGCAATGACGTGGCATGACGTGGCGGTGCGTGCATCACACCATATTTGCAATGATTGGTTGTCAGTTTTGGGGGATTTAATAATTCCACTTTAAAATAGTTCAGGGAGATAATAATTCCACTTTAAAATAGTTCAGGGGGTAATAGGTCACTTTTAAAGATTGAGTGTGTAGTTGGGATTTGAGGTAAAGGTTGGAGGGTAACAGACCATTTCCTCGAGAAGATATGACAAATTATTTTTTACAACTTATGGAGGACTACTTTTGTTCACTTGTATATTCATACATTAACTTTTTTGGATGTGTTGTATATAATTATCCCTTACTTTGTTCTTTTGGAATTGGAGATTTGGTTAACATCCCCTATTTTTATTTTTACAATTGGATGAGTGAGCAATGATAGGATGATCTAAACTAAAAATTTATACTAATGAAAAAGTAAATATTGAAGGACAAAGAAGGTATGATAATCCACAATGTTACATTAATTATTCTTTTTTTTTAATTTTAAACTAGTGTGTTAAAAAATTATACCATTTGATCCTTTTGAATCCACAGCGTTTGAACTTTGACACCATTCTTCATTTGTAGATTTTTTACGCGCTTGAGATATGTGTCTAATGATAAATACTTTTAAATCTACATATCTAGTTAGAGAACCCTAAGCTCAAAACTTGTAGGAAAAGTTTGCCATTTTTCAAATTAAAGATGCTTGTTAATGTTCTTTCATGCATTAACTAGTTCTCAATGCCAACTTATTACATAAACTAAAATTGCAAAGGGAAAGAAGTGTTAATTTCTGATCATATCGATTTCGTGTTTTTAAAGAAAACAAGTAAGAGATTTATGTATGAATATAATTGTCTTACTTGTCCAAGTAATATATTACATCTATGATCTATCAGTAGGCATGAAAAAGAACTTGTTTAGTGAGAAGATTATATAATACCATAGTTACTATAGTACCACTGTATTACAATTACTCTCAATAAGGCATAAGCTAATAAGCTATCATGCCAGCCAATTCATGCATTTACAAACTTCGTGACTACTTGTTAGAGACTCAAAACGAG
>NW_025859344.1:0-3131 GCF_002878395.1 Capsicum annuum
TAATTCTTTTTCATTTTTAGTAAAATATTTATAGACTGATTTAATGATATTTTTTGTAAAATTATTTGATAATGAAAAAAAAATATCTTTAAATAGGTTAACAACTTTAAATTTTAACCCACTAAATTCATGCGCGATAGTATTTTTCGGGCAAAAAATTAAAATATTAAAAGTTTGGAGTATTGCAAATCTTGGCAGAGTTAAAATTTTTATTTAGAAAGTTTAAAATATCAAAAAATAAATATATTAAGAAAAAAAATTTAACATTTACCATATAATATTTCATGCAAGGAGATTCAGATTATAAATTTAAATTTATTAAAAATATTACTTCATAAATAATGTGATTGAATAAGTTGGAAAGTGAAAGTAAAAATGTTGCTAACCACATAATGGATCTACTTAGAAAATGCATAGACACATAAAAAGGGGGGCTAATGTAGTTCTTTGTTGCTATAATTATTAACTAATGATTGTACCATTTTAAATGTGAAATGATAAATATATCCTTGGTTGCCTCCAACTTACTCTTCTATATAAATAAAAATAAAATAAATATAAATAATTATGTACATAGATCACACATTTCAACTATTCAGTTGCACGCTTTTATCATGTACTAAAAAAATATTACATCATATACTATAATTTTATAATTATGGTATTTAATATTATTTTTAAAATATTTGATTTTCAAAATTTTATTTATACCACATATATTGAGATAAGAGAATAACATTTATTATCTGAAAATTACGTGAATAAATACTATACATAATAATTATTAACAACTCAAATATTTCTCTAAAAATCTTATAGCAAATTTAATTAACTTTCAAAATTCAACTTGCACTGTATAAATTGGCACAAAGTGAAAATTGAATGGCGAGTATTATACATCACAATAATTAATAATTTAAAATATCTAAAAAATATATATATATAAATTTTTTGTCAACTTTTGAAAAGAAAACATTTATTATGTGAAATTTAAGTAAATTAACAGTTTTAAAGTATAAAAAATATTTGATTGACTTTAAATTTTATCCGTTTCACATAAATTGAAAAAAAAATATTAGACCCGTACTGTCATGTGTGTCTAATGTATATATATTCCTCAGTTAACTGTTTTTCTCTTGTATAGCTATTTAACTGCGCGCATTCTACATTTCGCCAACATGGTGTAATTAGTGTTGGTGAAATTACAAAAAAATATTACAACTGAAAATTACAAGTGAAGAAAAAATCAAAAGTTATCTTCTTCGTCGTCGGCTGAGGCGCGGATATCTCGCTCTCTTTAAGGAGATTCAAGCCCACTACAACAAATGTATCATCGGTCCAGCAATAATCGTCTTGACTTGTCCCCTTCGGGATACAACAATCTTCTCATAATAACTCTAATCTGGACAAGAATTGAGTTCAAAACTCCACAAAAAGAACACCTCTCTTCAACTAGCAAATTCTCTTTTTTACAAACTTTTTGTGAACTCTCTATTATCTTCTGTATATCAAAACCATGCAAGACTATCTCTATTTATAGGAGAGGAAGTTTTCCATGCAATGAATAGGAAAATAAATGATGGTAGTAAAGGAAGAAGATCAATGGCTTTTAGATTACAAGAATTACTAGAGTAATGAAGAGAATAATGATATAAGTTACATGAGTTATAAGAAACTTATGTCCATATTCCTACCAGTAACTCACAAAATAATTGTCATAAAACACATGAAAGTAAAGTGGGAGTAATCACTACTAAAAAGTCTTGTTTTATTCATGTGATTTAGTGAGGGACGTCCCTCACTAATTAAGATTTAGTGATAGCAGCCATCGCTATGAGGTGTCTTGCTAATTTGAGCCTTACTAATTATTAGTGAGGGAGACCCTCGCAAAGTAGTGACGGACTCCGACACTCAGCCATAGCTATTTTGATCTAACAATTTTTCAGAAAAATATAATGTAGTGAGGTACATCCCTTGATATATTAAAAATATATATAATATTATTTTATAATTTAGTAACGGATGTTCGTTACTATATTAAAGATATATATAATATTAATTTACTATTTCGTAAAGGACGGTCCTTGGTATGTGAAAATTAATAAAATTTATAAATTTAAATATAACGAGGGATATCCCTCGCTAAGTTAAATAAAAAAATAATTTGATATTTTCATATTTTGAGGGATATCCCTCCCTAAGCCCCGTTGCTAATATGGTATTATCTTTAGTATTTTACTGTATCAAAACTAAATATTTCAACAGAAAATCATCATACAACCAATAACAACCAACAAAACAATAAGCAAATACTTCCGAAACAATTCAAACATTAAAATTAAGCAACCAAACTTCATACATATTCATCCAACTTAAACAATATGCAAATAAGTATCAAAAAAACTACACAAACAAGTAGCAAAACAATTTTTTTAAAACACTCTAAATTATCAGAATTCAAAACTAATGTAACGACAACACTTGATACTTCATTCCATCCTCATCATCCTCATCCTCTCCACCATATCATCAGAGCTAGGAGGCGGAGAACAAGGAAGCTAAATTAAGGTATTTACTTGAGCCTTGAATTCTTGAACATCTGACTCAAGTGTCGTCCTACGTCGCTCCTCCTCCATCCTTCTATTTTGTTCCTCCTCGTACTTCCTAACAAGCAAATTCTTGTTGCATCTCCTCAAGTTGCTTATCTGGAATGGTGGTGGAGCCCCCTATACCTTGCAATCCACACTGGAGGCGATGGAAGTTCTTCTCAGAGCAAAAGCCATACGCCCTTCTCTTATACATGCCACCAAATACATCCAGCCATTAGGAGAGAGTTTCTTCCTCTGATAGCATGATTTGATTGTCTTGATAATCTAGATATCTTCAATTGCTTGAACGTATTGATTCTACATTAAAAGTAAATTAGTATATGAGAAATGGTACATGCTTGACATAACGTGAATTGTACGGTTAGTTATTAGAGAAAGAGAACTGAATGATTTCATTTAATTACCACATAGTGTCAAGCATAAAATGCCTAACATTGGCAAAAGGAATTGATCAACTCACATATATATGTACAGTTCATGTTCTTACACGTAAAGACGACAACAAAACCTTTGAGCTAAGCG
>NW_025859345.1:0-1923 GCF_002878395.1 Capsicum annuum
ATATTTAGTTGCAAATAATTAAGATAATTTTTATTTTGTCATGATTTATGTTAAACTGATAAAATTTTGAGAGTTGAATAAAACTTTTATCTATTTTTAAAAAAGTATTTTAACTTGTTAATTATTGTGATTTATAATAATTTTTAAGTAATTATCGAATAATATATTTACTCCTTGTGTGCCAATTTATGTGGCTTCGATACAATTTTGAGAGTCAATTAAAATTTTTATATATCTTTTAAATATTTTAAGTTATTTTTTCTATTGTCTCAATTTATGTGGCATTGCTAAAATAATGAGAGTAGATAAAGTTTTTATATGTCGTTTTAGATATTTTAAGTTATTAATTATTGTGATTTGTGGTAACAAATTAGTTTTGAATATGATAGACAATTAAATAAATAAAAAAAATTACTTTCAATATGTAGTTATAATTAATTAATATAAATTAATAGAATATATTAAATATCTAAACCATTATGATGAAACAATAAAATTATTATATATTGGGACATAATATGCAATTAAGTGAAAATAATTGAATTTTTTGGTAATTACATGAGGTGATCGAAACCACCTCTTCTATATAACAGAAATAATAATATTAGCGTGGATCCAACTACTTTATAAAGTAGAAAATGCTCCATTATCTGTTGGGAGCTCCCCCATCCGACGTGGGGCGAATTTGAATATAGTCGCACTCCAAAACAAAAATGGGTATCTGACACCAGATGGTTTAAAAAAAACAAAAAATGCTCCATTACACCCACTTCACTCTCCCATCCAATCTTCTCTCTCTCGTTTCCACTTTCCCATTTCTTAAAATCCAAATCTATCAATCATAAAAATTGCACATTTAACCCATCCGACAATTATAGAATGAACTCCGAAGATTCGGTGAAGACCCTTTTGGCTTCTACTGGCGGTGATACCGTTAAGCTATTTGACCTCTCTCTGAAACCCCGTGATCCCTGCATTCTTAGCTACACTCCTTCTCCTGGCTTCCAAGTCAACTCCGTCAAGTGGAACCACACTAGTTAGTAAAAATTTTCGTTTCTTTTACATTAATTTCAAGTATATACATATTTGCAAAATGGATTTAATTTTTGTTGTAGATTTGGTGGTGGCAAGCGCTGGAGATGACAAGAAGATATCATTGTGGAGGAAAAATGGACAGAGTTTGGGGACTGTACCAATGGGCGGCGCTGATGGTGCTGACAATATCGAGGTAATTTTGTTTATTTTTTGACTTAATGGCTGCAAATTTAAATGCAATATTGCAATTTAAGATTATTTGGTATCACCAGCAACTGCAAAATATGCAAGTTTAAACATTTTGTTTAGTTTAATACTCAATTATGTTAGCCACTTTGTCGTCATGTTATCAAAATGTAATATTTCCTTAATTGCCAATTATTGCAATGGATTTTGGCACAACATTTTTTGAGAATGGTGAATTTTGAGTGTGATAGTATTGTTCTTGTAGTTTCATGTCCGTCGATTTTTGTTACTATCGGTTGATTCTTTGTACGTTGATTATCGTATTGGTTTATTATTATCTGTTGTTCTTGTACTCCCATTACTTCTTTTCTACATTGCTTTGCATTGTTTTTCCTTGATCCGAGGGTCTATTAGAAACAACCTCTCTCTACCTCTGAGATAGGGGTAAAATTTACGTACACTCTGGCTCTACCTTCCCCATACCACATTTTGTGGGACTATACTGTGTATGTTGTTGTTGTTGTTGTGTTGTTGCAAGTAGTTACTCTATATCACTTGCAGGAATTTGTTTCAACAATTAACTTTAGCAGCAAAGCATCCAGATACATTTGTTCAGGAGGCAGTGGCCAAGTTGTACGAATATGGGATTTGCAGAGGAAGCGTTGCATCAAATGGTTGAAAGGTCATACTGATACTATCAGC
>NW_025859346.1:0-2346 GCF_002878395.1 Capsicum annuum
TCAACTAGGGGATGGCGCCCTATGAAGACGAAATAAGATGTCAACTAGAGGATGACGCCCTATGAAGACGAAAAAGATGTCAACTAGGGGGTGGCGCCCTATGAAGACGAATAAGATGTCAACTAGGGGATGACGCCCTATGAAGACGAAATAATATTAGGATTTTTTTATTATTATTAGTTTTTTTTGTTAGAAAAAGAAAAAAAATGCCCCAGTCTTGAATATGAGGGGTTTTTTTTAATTATTATTATTATTATTATTATTATATTGGTACGAACTTAGAATTATAGGAGTATAACAAAAAGAGAAAATTTCAAGAAAACTTAACTTTGCTATACTTTTTTTTTTCACTAAACTTCACAAGATTGCTTTGCCCCTATTCAACCAAAGAGAAAAAAAATTGTGAGTTTTAAAATTGGTGGTTGGTTTGTGGCCTTGAATTCTTTAGAGGTTTTCCTTATCTCTGCCCCAACTTGATACAGTTGATTCAACTAATCGGTTGGCGAGCTTGATTCTTTGTCTTTCAAATTCTGTTGCATCTCTATTTGTTTCAGTACGGTTCTGCTCTTCATTTTCAAATGCTTCACTCGTAACACTTATCTTAACTGGCTCTCTGTCCTTGTCAAGGTGGTGAACGCCCAACAATCTCTGCTCAATTTCACTGGGAGCCATGGTCAATTTTGCGCGTCTTTCTTTATTTTGCATTTGATGGAAGACTTACTCATAAAAACAGAGCGTGTAAAAATGAAATAAGAAAAAATCAAAAGAAGGAATAAAAGAATTATGTTTGAATAGAAGGTATTTCTACCAGTAAAGTAAGAAAGATTATTTGGAGGTGTATATTGACTTCAATAACGCATGACACACAATTTGGAGTAGATATTTGATCCTTCAAAACTGTCTAATCTCGAATTAGGCTGGACCTTTCAACCAAATCAAATCATCCTTCTTGATCTTTGTCCTGTCATGATAGACCTTGTTTGACTAAAGTCATTTCTTCTAGGATTTTCTCAATTGACCTCTCTAATTTCGATTGTCTCGTTCATCATTGTCTTATGGCACCCCTGAGGGTTTTCACCAATAAGATTTATATATTTATATATATATATATATATATATATATATACACAACACACAAGGCTTGACATTCTCAAAATTGATCGGAAGGTCTTTAATGGACAAAGGGAAAAGGTTTTTAAGGATAAATTACAACTTGAGAGCCATATAAAAGTGACAATAGGATATATATCTCATCTTTTTTAATTACCGAGATTTTTTTTTCTTTTCGGACCGAACCCCAAGATAGGGCTACCTACGTATCCATTTAGGAATCAGGTCGAACGTAGTTCAATGATAACGCATTATCTTTTTTTTTTATGCATTTTTTTTGTCGATTCCAAAGAGGGTAAGCAAGGAAAGGTAAATAAGGCTCGAAGGGCTGACAAGGGATTAATGACATTTAGTTAAGTAGAATGATGACCTTTCGTCATCTCAACTTGAGAATGTTAAGCACAAGTGTGTCAAATATAATATCTTTTGACTGAATCGGCATTGATTGTTTTTTCTGTCATTTTTCCGTCTAGATCCGCAAGTTGCAAAGCTCCATTTGATAATACTTGTTTAACTATGTATGGACCTTGCCAGTTTGGAGTAAACTTTCCCTTAGCCTCTTTTTGGTATGGAAGGATGTGTTTTACAACAAGTTGGCCGGCCTCAAATTTTCTAGGACGTACCCTCTTATTGTAACCTCGTGCCATCCTCTGCTAGTATAATTGACCAAAGCAAACTGCCTTCAACCTTTTTTTATCTATTAACGATAATTGTTCTAGTCTAGACTTGACCCATTCAGTATCGTCAATTTCGGCTTCACTAATGATTCGAAGCGAGGGAATTTCGACTTCTGCGGGTATCACAGCTTCAGTCCCATAGACTAGTAAATAAGGAGTTGCGCCAGTCGATGTACGGATAGTTGTACGATATCCTAAAAGAGCAAACGATAATTTTTCATGCCACTGTCGAGATCCTTGGACCATTTTCCTAAGAATCTTTTTAATATTCTTGTTTGCTACTTCAACGGCTCCATTTGCTTTAGGACGGTAAGGGGTAGAATGATGATACATGATCTTGAATTGCTCACAAACCTCCTTCATTAGATGACTATTGAGATTGGTTGCATTGTCTGTGATAATGGACTTTGGTATACCAAAATGACATATGATGTTCGAATGAACAAAATCCACTACTATTTTCTTCGTGACTGATTTGAAAGTAGCAGCTTCTACCCATTTGGTGAAATAGTCAATAGCGACCAGTATGAATCGATGCCCATTAGAAGCTTTTGGTTCT
>NW_025859347.1:0-4508 GCF_002878395.1 Capsicum annuum
TAAGGTAAAGGTTGTTTCTGATAGTCCCCCGGCTCAAGACCTATACTGAAGGTACAAAGTGAAGTTTGGGGAGGGTAGAGCATGCACGGTGCGTACCACAACCTCGGAGGTTAGGTAAAGAGGTGGTTTCCGATAAACCCCTGACTCAAGACCAATACTGAAGGAACAATCTCAACAAATAATTCTTTAGGGAAATGTATAAACTATAGTATTATCTAAAACAAATATACTTGTCAAAGCATATTTTGATAACCTCAACAATGACCAATATATGTATCATATTACAAACCAAATGTCATAATAGACAAAATGGGACAAGACTTGTAAGTCTAAACAATTGTAACCAACATGGCCAATTGGCTCTAAAGCCAGGAGCCAACTTGAAGTATATCATCATCACTTGCTTATGCACTATCATCGGCCGGTTTTGTCGGTTCCTCTTTTGGTTTCAAAGATGCCGAAGGCGATGGAGCAGCAGCATCTTGACCCATTTCACCTCTCAAATCATTGATACTTTGTTCGAGTTCATCAATCCGGTTTCCCATCTCGTCAAGTACAGACTTGTCAAGGACTAAACATGCTTTGTTCAAGCTTTGATGTTGTCGTAAAAGAGAGACAGATGCCATGTACAATATAACAACGTATTCAAAACAGTTTGATATGAAAACCATACAACATGAGAACTCTCACCACAATTAGACTCATGTTGAGGGATTAACAAAAACCATAAAAAAAAAAAAAAGGGGCAGCCTGGAGCACTAAAGCTCCCGCTATGCGCAGGGTCCGGGGAAGGACCCCACCACAAAAGTGCATTGTACGCAGTCTTACCTTGCATTTCTGCCAAACGCCATACAAACCTAAAAAGTTGAAGCACAACAGAGCTGGAAACGATGAGCCATTTAGGAGCCTCTGAACCAAGAATGCGATTAACAACTTGTTGAATTCAGAGTTGTACTTTATGCTGCATATAACTAAATGCATCTTGGGTGATACTAATATTAGCAACAACCTGATCAGATAGGGAATGTTAAGTTTAAAAAAAAGGATATTTTTTGAGATTATTGATTCGGACATTGTCTGAAATCTGGTTTGCTGCAAAGCGGAAAATATCAGTTAGATAGTTCCAATTGAAAGATGCGAAGAATCCAAGGGGTTGCAGAGTGACTGGACTCACCATTTGCTGAAGAAGATTCTGTACCTGGAAGAGAAACAAGGATGATAGTAAGAGTTAGCTAGCATAAATGCATGTACTAGTTTCGGTAAATGATGTGCTAATGAAAGATGTCAGATACCAAAATAGGACACCGACACCACATGCTATGCTATGTCAAGTGCATCACGGTAAAGCTATATTTATGAATACAGCTAGTTCTTTAACGGGCATGTTGCATGTCATGATTATTATCTGTTGACGGAAAGATCACACAGTCGAGTAATATTCCATTTGGGGAAAAACAAGTATTGATTCCAACTTTCGAAGTAATCGTGCTTCAATATCCCAGTGGTGAACAGATTGAGATGACTAGAAACTTGAGAGATTGTTACTGAACGGACGAGAGTAAGATTAAGCTGCTTAACGTCAATTAAATGTAGAGTTATTTTTGCCAGAAAACTTACAAACACAGTCATATCAGCAGTGCTTTGTTTATTATCTCCATCCTGCCCATCCTGCCAGGAAATTGCGATAGTCAGGTTTAGAAGAGTGCCGATACAGCATTTCAGCAACAGAACTACAAATCTCAATAAAACAAACTACCGAGCGAAAGCTAAAGGAGAAGGGTCTGGACAAAAATCAAATGATCCGGCCTATATTTCCACATAGACTACTTTCGTTAAGATGCTTAATGCCCTAATCAGCATTGAACATATTCATCTCGACTTGCATGATCACTAAGTTTAATTCTTCAAGGCAACTGATTGGACATCAAAACAAAGTGGCACAAAGAGTTCGCTGCAGTAATCCTTTTCCAAGCATGGGATTGTTATTCAATTTCAACCATCAAGTAAATAAATGCTAAACAAAGATACCCGACGAGGAAGTATGAAGTAGCCTCGGAACGAAAAAGACATGACAACAAAGCTCCAACTTATGCAAGTACCATAATTCTGACTTCATATGGAACTAGATGATGCAGAATGCACCCCCACTAAATCTTATAACACATCGAACAGAAATCTATACTCTTAATTCAGACATTACACAGAAGTGGTATAATCTTTCACTTGTATTATTAATGCAACATCAGCTGCAAATTACAAATTCTACTACATCAACAACCATATTATCCAATATCTAAGAGAGCGACTAGAAAAAATAAGTAGGAGATACCAGTATACTTAAATCAGGTCAGGTTATAGTCAGTAATCCTTTCAGATTTTCTAAGGATTTGTATATCAGTGCAGGGATCAGTCCTCATTTAACTAAACAAGAACAACATATCCAGTGTATTCCGACATAGTGGGGTCTGGGGAGGGTAAAATGTACGCAGTCCATACCACTACCTCCGAAGAAGTAGCGAAGGTTGTTTCCGATAGATCCCGGCTCAGGACAAAAAGACAGTAAACAAAGTCGTAATAAAACATGAAACAGGATGAAATAACAAAAATAAGACACCCACCAAGTAAGACTATACACTATCAAATCGAAAACACACCTCACCCAAATCCTCCTAACTAGAAATTCCAACCCATGGGCAAAGCCCTATGACTACTAGCAAGGCTACACCATAGCCCTCCTATCTACTGTTAGCTAAAGAAAAAAAAGAGAAACATAACAACAACAACATACACCGTAAAATCCCAAAAGTGAGGTCTAGAGAGGGTAAAGTGAACGCAGACCTTATCACTACATCGGGGAGGCAGAGAGGGCTCAAGTGTAGCAAATCCATAAAAAGACAAAACACCCAATGAAATCTAAAAAAAATGAATCTTTTATTGTTTTTCTGGTTATTTTAATGTTTTTACTCAACTCAATAACCAAAATTCACTTCAACTCAAATCTTCCTATAGCTAAAGAAAACATAAAAAGACAAACATAACAACAACAACAACAACATACACGCTAAAATCCCACAAGTGAGGTCTAGTGAGGGTAAAGTGTACGCAGACCTTATCACTACCTCGGGGAAGCAGAGAGGTTGTTTCCGAAAGACCCTCGGCTCAAGTGTAGCAAATCCATAAAAAGACAAACACCCAATGAAATTTTAAAAAATAAATCTTTTATTGCTTTTCTTGTTATTTTAATGTATTTACTTAACTCAGTAACCAGCCTTGCTACCTCTCCGGAGGTAGTGGTATGGACTGCGTACATTTTACCCTCCAGACCCCACTGTGTGGGAATACACTGGGTTTGTTGTTGTTGTTGTACTTAACTCAATAACCAAAATTCACTTCAACTCAAAACTTCCTTTAGCTAAAGCAAACATAAAAAGACAAACACAACAACAACAACATACACATTAAAATTCCACAAGTGATGTCTGGCAAGTAAAGTGTACGCAGACCATACCACTACTTCAGGGAGGTGGAGAGGTGTTTCCGAAAGACCCTCGATTCAAGTGTAGCAAATCCATAAAAAGACAAACACCCAGTGAAAAAAAATGAATCTTTAATTTCTTTTCTTGTTACTTTAATGTATTTACTCAACTCAATAACCAAAATTCACTTCAACTCAAATCTTCCTTTAGCTAAAGAAAACATAAAAAGACAAACATAACAACAACAACAACAACATACACAGTCCCACAAGTGAGGTCTGGCGAGGGTAAAATGTACGCAGACCTTACCACTACCTCGGGGAGGTAGAGATGTGTTTCCGAAAGACCCTCGACTCAAGTGTAGAAAATCCATAAAAAGACAAACACCCAATGAAAAAAAAATGAATCTTTTATTTCTTTTCTTGTTACTTAAATGTATTTACTCAACTCAATAACCAAAATTCACTTCAACTCAAATCTTCCTTTAGCTAAAGAAAACATAAAAAGACAAACGTAACAACAACAACAACAACATACACAGTCCCACAAGTGAGGTCTGGCGAGGGTAAAGTGTACGCAGACCTTACCACTACCTCGGGGAGGTAGAGATGTGTTTCCGAAAGACCCTCGACTCAAGTGTAGAAAATCCATAAAAAGACAAACACCCAATGAAAAAAATGAATCTTTTATTTCTTTTCTTGTTACTTTAATGTATTTACTCAACTCAATAACCAAAATTCACTTCAACTCGAATCTTCCTTTAGCTAAAGAAAACATAAAAAGACAAATATAACAACAACAACAACACCGTAAAATCCCACAAGTAAGGTCTGGCGACGGAAAAGTGTACGTAGACCTTACCACTACCTCGGGGAGGTAGAGAGGTGTTTCCGAAAGACCCTCGACTCAAGTGTAGCAAATCCATAAAAAGATAAACACCCAATGAAAAAAAATGAATCTTTTATTTCTTTTCTTGTTACTTTAATGTATTTACTCAACTCAATAACCAAAATTCACTTCAACTCAAATCTT
>NW_025859348.1:0-1262 GCF_002878395.1 Capsicum annuum
AAAAAAAATCCTAAAATAAATGGGAAGAACAATTATTTTTTCTTTCATTACTCACAAACATGATTTACGTGTATATTAAAATTCAAATATTTAAGTTATCAAATCTTTTCTTATTTGAATCCTAATATATATTAAACTTGTGTTCAATGTTTTGTCGGTCAAGGATTCTCTATATCTATAATTTATAATTTTATAATATATTAAAAGTGTGAAGATCCACCCTTTATTAAAATTCTCCTCAATAAAAAAAATTATCTTTTCACTAATTTTCTCAAATTATTATTTAATTTTATTAGGCTAATTAATTAAATTTTTGTTCCATATTTTAAATGCAGAATCCTTTTAAATATAGAATTTATTAGGAATAGAATTAATTTAGGTATAAAATTGTGTAAAAATTTCCAATTAACGTAAATTAATTTTCCTTTCCTATTTTGTTAAGGATGTGTTGTGGTTATTTGTTTCAAAAAAGGTTACTGGGCATTATTTTTATTTTTTCAGTACGTGGTATTAGTTAAGTTCTTATAGGGCTGGATCTTTTACTTATATAATTTTTACCTTTCATATTTTAATGTGAATATGCTCCTTTATTTTTGCAACCAACTCTCAATTGTGGTATTCTAATGGGCAAAATTCAGAATTGGTTCCATGATACGATTTATATGTCCGTTTTGCACCATATTATCTAGGTTTGATTTGTATTTTTTTTTTCGGGTGGGGTGGGGGGTGTTCATATTAATGTATGTATTTTGCATACATTTTTGTAATTTGATTGTATTGTAAAGGTTATGTTTAATCGTATTGTTCTAATAATGTGATTATATTATTTTATTGTAGTTTTTGTTTTGTTATCATCTCTTTTTTTTTTTCTACACAATATAGGTGGTAGGTAGAATGTTTGATCGGGCTTTGAGAAATTTACTGTGTAAAGGTGGAATTTAATTTTTTAAATTTTAATCCGAAAGGTACCTCATAAATTGGACGGAGAGAGTAAAGTTTTTCTTTCTTTTTTCTTCATATATTATGTATAGAATCTGATTCTTATACCAAGCGTTCTTCCAAATTAGTCAATGATATCTCGATTATAGTATTGTTTTGTTGTAGTTTGTTTATAGTTAGTGGATGAATACTCCATCGAGCTTTGAGGAATTATTCTGTAAAGGTTGTTGACAACTAATTTTTGTACTCCACGACTAAATTTAATTCTGAGTTTCTTCAGTTTTTAATAAAATTAAAATATTTATTTCATCCAAATTTAAAAA
>NW_025859349.1:0-1402 GCF_002878395.1 Capsicum annuum
AATATTTAAGAACATAGCCTAACATGAAACATTATTAATTAAAGCATTCATCAGGGAACAAAGAAATATTTTAACATGACCATAACTTTAGCAACTAGTAATTTGTCCATCTCTATGAATGCTAAGTCTAGTGCTATAATGCGTACTTCAACGTGTGGAGATAAACTTGGGCTTTCCCAATTCAAAACTGGACAATGTCCTTCGAAAAAAAACAAAAACTCGCCCATTTTTTATCAACCTTAAGGTGGCAGGTATTAAAATTATTTTGGATTCAATCGAACATAGTATGTGCATTCACGTTCAAACACTATTTTAAGAAGGGTTAGCTAGCTGATGCATTTCATACCTAAATGCATGTGCACATTTGGAAAATGTTAACTAGCATACTCGCCGACCCAAACAAGATAAAAAAAATGAAAGTGAAACAAGAAAGGGGGTTCGCACCTTGTTCGGTGTAGCAAAACTGGGGTTTTCACGTCAAGATTCCGTCAACTTCGAACTCAAATCGAAACATCAACTTTAACACCAAACTAAAAAGAAAATCAGCTATTGCAATACTAGACCTTGCTAAGATTTTCGAAACAGGCTGCTTTCTCTCTTTTCTTTCAATTTTTTTTTCTTGTTTCAAAGTTTCACCCCCTAAGCCTTTCTCCCCTCTCGATTTGTTCTCTTTTTTTTTTCTACTTCTGTTCTCTCTCTTTTTCCACCCTTTTTTCGCTTTTTTCCACTCTTTTTTCACTCTTTTTTCACTCTCCCCTCCATGAAAACGAAAGACCAATATTTATAGGCATAAATCCGGACTTGAAGTCCGAATTTGAAACCTCAGAATAAAAAAATGGGAAGAAGGAGGAAATTTGAATTTCTGATGAATCCCTTCGTACCTCAGCTCTTCTAGGTCATTAATGATGGATTCAAAATGAAAAATAAATTGTTGCATCATTTTGGAACTGTTCTTTCTATTTTCTTCAGATTTGCAAGCTAGACGTTCAGAAAAAGGGGAGATTTTCTGGCAAGTGTGGCAGCCGCGTCTGTCATGGCCACAGGCTACGGCGATTTGGGGTTTTTTGGTTAGAGGGATGGAAGAGATAGGTGGAGAGGAGAGGAAGGAGAGGGGGGTCGGCCGTAGTTGTAGTTTTGAGAAATATGAGATGGTGATGTAACGTTGTTTTTTTTGGGAAAAAGGTTAACGCTTTTTCTGGTTCTTTAACAGGCGTGGGAGCTGTGCATTTAATGCACTGATCTCCTAAAATTTGACTTGTTTTGATCCGTCCTATTAAAGATCGGACGGTTTTAAAAAAAAATAACACCTTATTAAAATAAATAATAAATAAAAAATATTTATATATATGTATATGTAAATAGATATATGACAAAAGTTGATTCAAAATTGATTCTTTTTTAT
>NW_025859350.1:0-1296 GCF_002878395.1 Capsicum annuum
ATATATATATATATGTATAAAACAGTGGTATATTTCAATAATATTATATATTTCAATAATATTATATTTCATAAAGATAATCAAAGATAATAAACGAGGATATATTTCAGTGAATAATGATTGATTTTTTAGTGTATCAGTTTGTAAAACCTACTCAGTACTCCCTCTTTCCTACTGTTTCTCCATGTTTATCATTCTTATAGTTTATATTTTCCCCAGAGTTTTTTTTTTTTACTTTACCCTGTTCATCTCTTCCTCTTAATCTATGTTCTTAACATCTTACTACTGTAACCACACCCCGAAAAATTTTTGTCTGGCAGCTAACACTCGTCCTTTGTCTATTTTCTAGACCTGTTGGACTATCAAGGCCAGAATTTCTAGGAATTTACAGGTTAATCCATCGTTGTTATTAAGAAATTAAGAGGCTAACCATATACTAAGGGTAAGAATTTTATAGATAATTTAATTTACATGATTTACAAAAATATGTAGAATAACTTTAAACATGGATATAAGAACATGAGTATAAATATTTTTTGTGGGGAAAATATGTAAATAAGAACTTACATGAAGTAATTAGGAGAGAGGTTTCCCTTTCGGGAATCCCCTTAAGATCGAATAGAAACTTGGAGCTTTTATTTAAATCACAATGATACAAAGTTTATACAAGAAAGACTGGCTTGGATAAGTTTTTTGGGAGGAAGGGTTTAAATATTTCAAGTAGGTTTTGAAGTTGGTTGATTTCACTCTACCTTCCTTCTAGGAAATGTACGCCTTTTATAGGCAAAAACTAGATAAAGTAGTGGTTCTAAGGATTACTACGTGGCCTAAACACATGTGGCCGACACTTAAAGAAAAGAGATAAGAAAGAATCTTTAATAATGCAAGCCGGGTACTCTTTTGGGCCCCATCGTCATATGCATTATTAATTCTTCTTTTAGACTTATTTTGACGCGTGCTTCAACAGTTTTTCTTTCTTTTGGAAAGTAGTGATAAAGGAGGCACTCTGACCACCCTGATTATTACAAGACATAAAGTGGGCATCCCCACCTGACTACACTAGCTAATAATACAAATTGTATATTATCTTATGTATCTAAGTTGTGCAACGCAATTGAGTCGAAGCTCATTCCTGAGTCATCGTCTTCATATGGATCCTGAGCGTCCTGAAAGTGTGCAATACTATCTTCTTCGTCTGATCTTGTTAAATTATTATCTATATTATTTATCTCTGGGACAGTTCTGTCTAAATTAGTGGGCTGTCCGTCTGGCTGTCCATTCATATGTTTATCTTGT
>NW_025859351.1:0-1290 GCF_002878395.1 Capsicum annuum
GCTCGAGTAGAATTAGAAGCCATGCTAATTTCACCATGAAGATTCTGAAGTCGCGTCACTGCTACATTGACAACTGAAGGAAAATTGCTCTTTTGCTTCTCAGCAAATCAGTCTTAGTAGGATTTTAACTAAAGTGATTCAAGTGTGATTTGTAGGATTTTAATGTTTTAGTACTTAGTTGGTGTAGGAACCTTAAAATCCTACAAATCACACTTGAATAACTTCAGTTAAAATCCTACTAAGACTGATTTGCTGAGAAGCAAAAGAGCAGTTTTCCTTCAGTTGTCAATGCAGCAGTGACGCGACTTCAGAATCTTCATGGAGAAATTGGCATGGCTTCTAATTCTGCTCGAGCGTCTTATGGGGATGATGACTTCTTCTCCTCCACTTGCCTAAATTTCACAAGGAAAATATATAAGTAAGAGAATAGATTTGGCTATTCAAAAAGGATTGTTTATGTTCAAAGAAGATAGAATATACCAAGTTAAATACACTCATATACTTGGCAGGAATCCTCACATATGTAGTGAAACTTCCATATAAAGGTGAACCTATTGAGAACTCAGATGCACCCAAGGATTCTCTCCTGTTACTGTTTCTAGGTTTCTTCTCAATCCTCTGAGCCTCATCATCCTCTGATTTGGGATATTTCTTGCTATGAGATGAACTTATTTGAAAGATGCTCATCTCAGATGGACGTCTCGCTCCTGCGACATCGACCTCTGTTGGCCAATTTTGAGAGGAATGCTTCTCTTTGACAACATGGTGTGTGGCAAATTTCTTACTTGAGACTGCTACTGGATGCAAAGTCTTATCACTTCTTCTCTTCACATAGAGAACTGTACCAGCAAGCAGACTCAGTACAAGTGAGGAAATTCCCAGGATCTGATATGCACCAACATTATCTTCATCATGTCTTATTGGAGACTCCATCATTTCCAAAGGTTGGGCTTCTGCAACAGAGAAATTTCTTTCACTATGCTTTCAGGATTGTCAATCATCAACTCAAGTGCATTATCAGCAATGAAAGATTGGGATTCAGCCAACTCAACCTCAACATTAGAAGTTGTAAGCCCTTGGCCCAAATCCCTTTCTGAACTATCAGATTCATTCCCCTCAGCTGGGACAACAAAAACTTTTTCCGTCTCCACCAAATCATGCTTTCCTTGTTCTACATCCTTTTCTAAGCTATCAGCCCCATTTACCTCGGCTAATTGAATTGCGGAAGCTTCTTCAATCTCCGACACATCCACTCCTTCAATTTCAACTTCCCCACCGTTATCTAAATCA
>NW_025859352.1:0-1034 GCF_002878395.1 Capsicum annuum
ATATTAGGATGAGACAAAGTTTGTTATGGTTTGTTATCTGGATAAAAACAAAACCAAAAAAATAAATACATAAATAAGTAAAGGTGAGGTGGTTATTTATTTTCTTGGGGAAAAATTATAAAAAGTGGGGGTAAATTGTGTGATATCAAAAATAATAAAAAAAATCATCGACAGGACAAATTTACGTGTCTACATCATGCCCCCTTTGAATGTAAACACCAAGTTTTTTCATACAAAGAAGTAGACAACGAGACAGAACTTTGTCATTATTCCAAGAGAGAAACAGAAGAAAGAAGGACAACCGCATTTTGACGGACACCCTATCTACCTAAGTTATGAGGGAATCGGGTGACAGATATCTCAAAGGATTGGAAGGAAATGGACTATACCGAGTTGGAGAGTCAAGTGAGGTCCCGTCGAGGTTTCGGTCCGCGGCTCTGTTATTACATCAAAAATAAAAATTACAAGTTAAAACATAAATGAAATTACAAAATCCTATCTATACAACTTTCCTTGACTCTTGACTCGAGTTTTATCACCCTATTTTTCAGGTGGGCTTCTAACTTGCCATATTTGTCTTTCAATTTCATCACAATATTCTTCAGGCGGGCTCCTGACTTACAGCTTCATCACCCTGTTCTTCAGACGGGCTCCTGACTTGCAGTTCCATCACCCTGTTCTTCAGGCGGGCTCTTGAAATCAAAATCAAAACTGGAACAAAAATTATCCCAAACAAAGATTATGATAAAGAAAGATTCATTTTTCTGAAAGTAATGTCCCATTCTCCAGGAGAGTCCTGAACAAAAAGTAAAATCTCATTTTTCAGAAGGGTCCTGAACAGAAGGTAAATTCTCATTTTTCAGGAGGGTCCTAAATAGAAAGTAAATTCTCATTTTTCAGGAGGGTTCTGAACAGAAGTTAAAATTCCATTTTTCAGGAGGGTTCTGAACAGAAGGTTAATTCCTATTTTTCAGGAGGGTCCTGAACAGAAAGTAAATTTCCATTTTTTAGGAGGGTCCTGAACAGAAAGTAAA
>NW_025859353.1:0-2438 GCF_002878395.1 Capsicum annuum
TAAAGGTTAAAGAGTGGATTTACATTTTTAAGCATATGCATCACATCTTCAGAGTCAATGTTTATAACAATGGGGTTGAGATTATACTCCAAAACTAGCTGCAGGCCTTTTCTAAGAGCTAGAAGTTCTATAAAATTGTTAGTGGCATGCAAAAAACAAGTTTCATAAATTTGTTCGTTGCATGCAAAAAAATCTGAGAGAAGCCCAAGATCCAGTCACCATTAGAGTTCCTCATAACACCTCTTATGCCACCTCTACTAGGATTTCCAAAACTAGACCCATCTGTGTTGAGATTATAGAAGTGTTGAGATTATAGAAGTACCTGGGGGAAATCCAATTGATTTCTATAGTGCTAATTAGCTTAGGGGTTGGGTGAGTTTTTAGATGAAAGAATTCGACTGCCTTCAAGTAAGCAGTTTTTAAAGAAGGGGGGTAAGTATTTGTTATTAAACACATTAGAATTCCTATTCTTCTGAATGGTCCAATGAAAAATGGGAGTAAGGTTGCCTCATAACTAGAATCCTTAAACAACTTCCAAGTGTTATTCCATCTAGAAGGGTGGAAAAGTTGGGGGGAATGTCTTTGTCTCCTTTATAACCTTGAATGAGGTCTTGCCAGAAGGAAAGAACATGAAGATAACTAAAGAAGAGGTGAGGAACATCTCCCAACTGGTGGTTGCAATTATGACAGTAAGGAAGGATGTTAAACCCCTATAAGCCAAAGTAGAATTGGTGGGAAGGTTGTCATGGAGTAGGAGCCAAAGAAAGAACTTGATTTTGTTAGGAATCTGGAGTTTCCAAATCCAACCTAGCTGAGGGTAGCTATGACTTGAGTGCTTTCTTTGGTAGAATATGTGATGGTAGATAATTTTGCAAGAGAAGACTCTATTGCCGGTGGTAAGCCAGAGAAGTGTGTCAGATTGACTGTTATAGTTAGGCAGGAAAGAGTTTTGGATGTTGAATTTAATTGTGTTGAGAATGTTAAAAGGGAGGGAATCAAGATTTCAGACTCCATTTTGCTAAAAGGAAAAAAGGTGCAAGGAGGGATAGGTTTTGGGGAGTGGTCCTTGAATAATGGAGCATAAAAGAGGGTGATTAGGTACCATCTATCTCTCCAAATATTAACTTCGTGGCCATTATAAAAAAACCATTGGAAAAGATCATGACAGAGGTTCCAGGCTCTATGAGCCTTCCTCCGAATTCTATAAAATGGGAGGAAATATGTCTTCCGGTGTTAGGTATACTCTTTGGGTAAGAAATCTAGCCCATAAGGTAGAGGGATTAGAATGCAGTCTCCAGGCTAAACTGTAAAGCAAAGTGTCATTCTTAATACTAGTTTTTTGCATCCCCAGACCACCCAAGTGTTTGGGATGGGTGATAGTGTCCCACCTAACCATGTGAATTCTTTTTTTTGGAGTTAGTAGTGATACAAGCACGATCATGAAGATGAATGTTTTTGAGTATTTTGGATGTAACCTCAGAGGTGTACGAGTTAAAGTGTTAAAAAGGGCTCCAAACTGCCCCTCAAAACACTTCATAGGTACCTATTTGCCTACTTGGTCATTAAAGGGCCTTTTTGTCATTTTATCTTTTTATTTGTAAATTACTATAAATATAACAATATAGGGTTTTAGTTCATTAGTTTTTTTTGGATATTGTTGAAGGAATACATCTCTTGAGAGAGAGGGTCTCTAGGCCTAAACTAGGATATGAACAAGTGTGGATTCACTTGTGATTGTGTATTGCTTGGAAATATTGGTGCTTGAGCAGTGGAATTCCTCTTGTTTCACGTAAGAGTGTGGTGTTGCTATTGTAAGTCTTAGGGGTCCTTAGATTTAATACATCTTTGGGTTATCTTTACATATCATGTACTAGTTGTGTGGTCTTGTGAACCGTTTGGTTCTTGTTGTTCTTGTAATCTTGTAACTGTTATATTATTGTTATTGTAGTGTTGTTCCTCTCGTTATTGTTGTTTATCTCTTGTTGTTGTTAGTGCTTTTGGTGTCATTTACACCTTGTTTCTTGATGTTGTTGGAACCGAGATTTGGTGTTTGTTGAGCTCTTGGGTTACCTTTTATTTGGGGACTATTTTTGTCTTATTTTTGATACGTACCAAATTTGTATCGTATCATTAGGTATCAAAGCTTGTGGTAGATTTTTTTCCACCAAAATCAATTTTGGGCTTGCTAGAAAAAATCAAAAAATAAAAAGAGAAAGAAGTGTTCTTGTTCTTATTCTTGTTCTTGTTCTTGTTTTTGTTCTTGTTCATGGCCGAGAAACTTGTAGTGTTCTTGTTGTAGTCTTGGCCGAAATTTGCGGAGTCTAGGTCTAGGATTTCTTTGTTGTTATAGTTGCTTCTTGATTCACTAACACTAAAGGTATCTAGATCTATATTTGAGCTTAAAAACTTGTTAAAGTTGTGTTGTGAACAAAGACCTA